>NW_003526945.1:3638846-3640212 GCF_000181795.1 Trichinella spiralis | reverse complement strand
TAAAGATGGTAAGACTGACGCAAGACAGCTCAACAAACTAAACAAAAACATGATACCACTGCAAGGGTCACTTGGCGTACTCCGACTGACCAGCGCGCGGTAACATGAGGTACCATCACGCTTTGCATACAAATGGTCGGGTCTTTTAGACGAAATTCAGAATAAAGTTAGTACAAAGTCGGGTCCAGCCCAACACCGCTCCAACAACGAAAACAACAATTGGTGCGACACTGTGCCAAAGGCGTTGGAGATGTCTAACCAGCTGATGGCAAGCTGTGCATTAGTGCGTCTTGCCTCTTGAATTGCAACCTCCATGACGAAATTGTGCTCGGAGGTACCATCAGCTGGCTGGAAGCCTTTCTGGGCTTCCAAGGAAATCAACCCGTTTGCCCTCGCCCAGTTCGTCACTCTGCTGGCGACTACCGCACTGAGCACCCGCTGTAACACGGGCTCCAGGGCGATAGGCCGCCAGTTGGCGAGGCGCTCCTTATCCCCGTCCTTATAAAGGAGCTTGCACACGGATTGCTTCCATTGCAGGGGCACCCATTTTCTTAGTAGACAGGCACGGTAGAACCTGGTGAGAATCATCGCACCTGGATCTGCCATCCGCACCATACGAATGGTGATCCTGTCCGCACCAGGCGCAGAGTTGGGTGCTTTCTGTATCTTTTCCCAGACCTCCGACTCACTCAACTCCGCAACAAGCATCGAGTGGTCAGTGGCGGGCGGAGGTAAGATGTCAATAACCTCGGGTGCAAGCGAGGTAACCGCCGGTCTGAGATTAAAATAATGATCGGCCACTTGCGTGGCTGTAAAAGAAGGACAGGCATTCGGACGCCGGAGGATTGCATTCACAGTACGGGCCGGTGCCGAATTGAACGCCTTTTGAACCGCTGACGCAGATTTCAACCATGCCGGGTCACGCGTTACCGCACTGCGTCGGCGAACCTGTCCTTTACCTCCTTTACCCGGACTTTTCTTTTGCAAACGGCTGGTGTTACGAGAGCTCGGTTCATTGTGTCCGGACACAATACTCTCCACCACTTCGTCATACACCGCTTGCAAGTCGACATCAGGAGATTGCCAGTTGTCAGAAGCGCTCAGGAACTTCTGCTGGAACTGGGTCAACTGAGTCGCTGAGCCGTCAGGTTTTTTCTTTAGCTTATCCGTCGCCGGAACGACGGGAGTGGATACCGCATCGATCATAAACTTCAGGTCGGTGCGCAAAGCCGCCGACTCCCCGATCACCGAAATTCATGTCGATGCCGTGCAGCAGGTGCTTTCAAAAACAAGCACGAAACGGGACCACAATCGAACGCATTCGTTTGCACCGGCGCACAATCGTGAAGTCTCGATCCTTCCACGA
>NW_003526945.1:3635174-3637324 GCF_000181795.1 Trichinella spiralis | reverse complement strand
GGCGCTCTCTATACGGCGCGCCGTTTTACCCGTAATTTTCTTCGATTCCACCACGTCGACGTCCACAGTACTCGCCGATTCACCTCCGTGGTGACCCGCTTCACGAACCGACGCCTCCATCAGCTTCTTTCGCCCACGCGTAACCATCCTCGTACCAAGGTCCGTTGCGCTCGTACTACTGCGAGATCCACGCCGTCTTTCTACCCGTACAATTTGGCCTTCATAGTTGACCTCTTTTCCGCGACGGCGACCCGACTTCAAGGCTGGTGTCTTTGCACTACACATTGTCGCTGCCACCCGGCTGTCACTCGATCTCACGAACCACTCGACCGATCGTAACCAAACCGATTCCAATTCCTAAAACACAATTCCCCGAAGGGAATAGGCCGTTCCTGAATGTAGTGCAATATCAGGACGACCCGCGACAAATGGTGGTGCGAGCACTCGACCAAATGCCTATTTTTTCAAAAACTTATGCAAATTTCGTAACGAATCCGCTTGGGATTCATACCAGAAATTAAGCTGATAAGAACAGAGTTTTATTTGGATCTTCAAATGAATACAAAACAGTTAGTACTGAGTTGTAAAAGAAATAAATTTTAAATAAAAGAAGAGCAAAGTATAAAACGAAGTCTTTAAGCGTCAAGGCCGTTGGTTCGGGACGGGCTGTGTTGCCTGAGACTTCGTAACCGGCTTCTGGTGTTGCCGCGGGGGTGGTTTTCTGGGCTGGATACTAGGCGGGTTGGGCGCTATTCCAGCGAGGGCGGGTCTTCTAGGGCCAGGGCACGGTTGGCACTGCAGCTCACCACGCTGCGAGGGCGTCCCGACGGGTGACGTGAACCGCCGTTCCAGGCATTTCCCACCTGATGCCCTAGCGCTGATGGTATTGCGCTTCTTCTGACGGAGATCACCACCGGGTGGGTCTGTCTCCGTCGTGCCAACCGGTCGCCGTTTCGTGCCGGTGTCCGGGAGAAGGTCTCGCAGGCCGAGGTGTTTTCTGTAGATCCGTGAAGAATGTTCCAACATCTCGGACACCACGAGAACCTTCATGAGCCGTAGGTACCTTTGGGAGACGACACCGATCCTTTTCAGGATGGCATCGTTCTTCGGGTCCCACGTCCCCAGAGCACCGACGACGATGGCGTCGTACGTCACGGAGTATCCTCGTAGCCGGTAGGCGAGGATCTCCTTTTCATAGTGCGCCCACTTCCTGGTCCGGGCATCGACGAAGGCAGCGGCAGTGTTTTCAAACACGATTGCGATATCAAGCAGAATCACTAACCGCTTTTCCTCGTCAACGACCACTAGATCAGGCCGCTTGTTCGACCCAATCTCCGGTAGAGCCCGGTTTACGCGGAGGTTGGGGAACCGCCTACGCATGACCGTTTCCAGGCGTCCCTGAACTGCGTCATGCCGGGCTTGGTAAGCGGGGGCGCTGAACTGCCGACAGTGCTGAAGGATGTGCGGCAGGGTCTCTCGGTCGTAACCGCACCGCCGACAGTTCTGGTACGAGCGTAGAGAGGATCTCGCCCGGCAAGGTAACAAATCCAGGCGAGCGGGCAACGCAAAGCGCATAGCAGCAAAGCTGGTGTATCTTCCAGTCGTTATAAAACGGGAAGAAGACCGGTCGAGTACGACACAGCTTGCCGTCTTACCCTGACGCTTGCATTGGAGCCAGGCGTCCAGATGGCGAGTTTGGATCGCCCCCCCTAAAACGCTCATAACTTTGTTCTTCCTCAAGGGGCTTAGAACTGAGACCGTCTGACCGAGGCCATTCCGGATGAAGAAAGAGGTCCCAGCCTCGCCAACGAGGAAGTAACAGTCAACGCCGGCTACCTTTGTCAGGTACGACATCTGCTTGCGTGCGTCCATCCACAAGCAAGTCGGATACCCTGACCGATCTAGCGGCGTAGATCGCGCGGCGTTCATGAAGGTAGAGAGGTCAGCCGCCTCAACATCTCTCAACCTCTTCGCAAAGTACGCGGACGCAACTCGCTGAAGCTGACTGGCTGCCAGGCTCGAGACTACCCGACAGGGAGACCAGAGCATCTTGAGTGCCCGCGAAACCTTTGCGGTTGCGTACAACTCACGCAATGATGGCACGCCCAGACCACCACACTGTCTGGGGGCTCTGATGAGAATCCACCACA
>NW_003526945.1:3603465-3605343 GCF_000181795.1 Trichinella spiralis | reverse complement strand
GAAGATTGATAGTGCAGCAGCTGGTGCTATACTCTGTTGTCTCTGTCGAGAAGAGCACACTGCCTGTGCGCTGCATGCCGAAGCTGGTGGTGGATGGGGCTTGATAACGAGTAGAGAGGTGCCTGCAGTGTGGCGAGAGATCAATGGCTAGCGACATACAGCACATATTGGGCCAGCAGTCGCGAAACACCTGAGTGCAATATGTTATGCTTTGTTTCCTAGTGAGTGTCATATCTCATTCTGCAAATGAAATAAGAAAAGAAAAGTAGCAATCTTGGCAGAATGCCAACACGTTTGCATGATTTGTTCATTTTATTGAACTTGCAGTTGATCCGGATTGATTTGGTTGATTTGAGCTTTATCGACGTATGCTGGAAAAGGAAGGGCCGGTTGTCAGCAAGCGGATGTTCTGCACAAGATTGTCAATTGAAGTCAAGGAAAGTGCGAATTCTCGCGGAAACACAAGACGCGTAAAGCAGAAATCTCTGCGGTTCAGAATTACTTTGATTCAACTGAAGATGCGCACACAGGATAATCACAACCAAAGTCGGGTTCACGGGGAAGGAAAATGTATTAATGAATTCTTTCTTCATATATGGAAACAATATTGTACAATTATTAATTACAGATACTATGAATTATTCTCAATTGATTATTTAATAAGATATTTGACAGAATAGCTTGCTTGTAAACGTATCATTGATTCAGAGAAATAATGCAATATTAGATGAAAAGTGTAATTCATTATGTTCCTTTTTATTAATTCTTATTTCTGTATCGTTTGCAATCAATGAAATTGCGTAATTAAAATTTTTTAAATTTAAAGGTTTCTGTATTACAAAAATGAACTTCAGGTACAAATGTTATTAGAATCAGAAACATTTCCTGGGGTTATAGGTTAAAGTATTTGCATAAATATTGCTAAAATTGAATTGTATTCTTTATTATAAACATCCCATGTTTCATTTCCTTTCCTGTTATTCCCACTAAAATCGCAATCACACGCAACTTTTTTGACAATATCTCAACAAATACGCATTTATAAATCGTGCGACCAGGTTTGTAGTGATTATCTTATTTTTTCTGATCGATTAAAATCATTTTCTCAAAAATTTAAAATTTTCGCCTTTTCAAAAAGCAAGGCTATAGCCTTTGCTGTTTTTGCAATTTTCGAAAGTAGGCTTTTTTCACAAATTTCGCTCTTTTTGTTATATATTGCTAAATTATGAAAAATTAATACGTTTTGGAAAGTTCCACGGCATACAAACGCGTACGTGTCGAATAAATGGCCTCCAAAGTTGCCATGTGCCTATCTTAATACACAGGGAAGTGGCCCATTTGAAAATCCGTTGAAACGGATCGACGGTGGTTGAAATTTGGTATAGGAATGTTTTTCGACATTATAATGAAGTATTCGTTGAAACTGCCAAGTCTTGTGCAATATATTGTTGTATTTGGTCTACTTGGGGACAAATTTTCACCGCCTTTTTTTATTGGTTGTACAGCGCATTATCTTATTGGACCTTGATTTCGTCGTCTTATTCGTTTTCTTCATCTCATTGATCATTGATTCAAATTTTTCAGTTGTGATTAGCTGCAATTTTTTTTGCTGGGGTGGGTTCAAATATTCCATTAGGATTGCGTAATTTTATTAGTAGTGAGGTAACGGTCTAGTCCTGATTTCCCTCTTGATAAAGAAATCCGCTACCATTGTTTGTAAATTCTTTTATTTCCTGGCGAAATCTATCAAGACTGCATATTATCCTCCGGGGGCAATGTCAGACTGGAGAATAGTGTGTCAGAAAAATCGGGAACGTTGTAGCAGCACTTTTAATTACCGGGTTAAAAATGGCAATAACATAACGTTCCGAATCCACC
>NW_003526945.1:3598137-3601319 GCF_000181795.1 Trichinella spiralis | reverse complement strand
AAAATTGCCATAACCAAAATATGTGATGTGATGGGAACAATGTTTGACAAAGGCATATGCGTTTAATCATGCGTAAAATTCAGTAAAATTGCGAGCTCTAACGTTACGTCTGGCTGTTCTTTACTGTTGTTGTTACTGCTGTTGAGTAGTAAAAAATAAGAATAACTATTTAACTTATTTTTGTATCGTTTTTCCTGAGTTATTACTATCGCACTTGATATAACGTCAGTCTGGTACAATAAGATATAGAATAATGATAAAAATTATTATTGAAAACGTTGATCACTAAAAAGTATAAACTTCACTAATAATATATTGGAAAATCAAAATTTCAATGAATGATAAAACTTATAAATCTGGATTGAAACAATTCGCAAATAAGAAATATTTTCATTATTAATGTTACGTCACCACTATTAAAGTTACGTAATCCTAAATGAAATATTTTAACCAATGAAATGAAGAACATTACAGCTAATCACAACTGCAGAGTTTGAATCAATTAAGAATTTGGCAAGGAAAACCAATTATACAACGACACAAAGGTCCAATAAAATAGCGGGTTCAACGACCAGTAAAATTGGACGGTGATTTTGTCCCGAAATCGACTATCCCGTTAAATAATTATTAATTGGTGCGAATCATAGCGCATGCGCTGAAAGTGCTTACTTTGCTAAAAATAAAACATTTCATGGAGTACGGTTTAAGTTACCATGTTTTTCATGTATTAAATTTCTGAATGATACCAAATGTGTGGATATTTGAATTTAAATTCACAACTTAACAACGATGCATTAGTGATTTGCATAATCAGTAGAATATGTAGCTTCCAAAGGTGAATATTCATTGCTAACGCTAGGAAATTAAATAAATTCTCAATTCATGTCAAACTATTGGGCTCCTGCATGGTAATTCTTCGTATCTTCATAGGTATCCGGTAATATTTACAGTTAATCTTATTCCATGACTGTCAAAAACTCTACCGTATTGTAAAAGAATTTATTGATGTGTGCAATCAATTTTGCGCCAATTAAAGGTGTGAAAATTTTCAATAACCCGCAATCAAGGATTTTTTGAGAAATTTGATAATTTTTTTAATTTTAGGCAGAAATTTTAGAAAAATAGGTGCAAGATAGCGAAGCCGTGGAATGAAAATGCATTTGTGACGACTAATGCAAAATTGTATCTGTTAATCTGGTTCACATTTTTGTTGGGCTGACGAGGGAATGTGAAGCTTGGCAGAAAATCATCAGACGTCTCGTTGTGCGCAAGCAAGCACGAAAGGCAAAAATCATAAACAACATTAAAATACATCTAGAATTCAGGCATGAATCACACAGCAATAAATTAAAGGTATATGAAAATCTGCAGCTATTAATGTAACTCATGATAGCTGGCTCGGCTGCACCACAGCTGCAATATTGCCAGTGAAAAAAACCAGTTCAAATTAATGACGTAATTCCAGCAAACAGTTTTATCTTACATGAGCACAGAATAGAAAGCATAAAGATGAAATATAACAGATAAAATGTGGAAAAGTAAATGCATCATTTAATATGAAGTTAAAGCATACTTCAAAAATAAAATCATAGAAAGATAATCAATAATTGGATATACAATAATATTCATTATTTAAATTGAAAATTAACGATAATAAGGTTACTAAGTAATACGCAAATGAGAGAAATGCAAACACTGTATCCATAGTTATTATTTTATTACAGTGCTGTTCGATAAATGGGACGATGCGTAACTAAGATGCGAAGGCAAGATGCTACATTCAGGTGAAAATTTAATACTGAAAGTTATTTTCCTTTTGTTTTGCTATGAATGCATCTATATTTAAGTATTTGAGCAATATTCAACATGAAGATGCGTAAACTTGAAATACTTTTAGAGCAGAATTCTCAATTACATATAGTTGAACGTTGAAGGTTTTGAACAAATCCATATTTCAATTTGCTATTTTAGGTAATCATCTAGATTTAATTGGAGAGGACAATAAATTTTTCAATTTACACTTGCTTATGGCATTCAATTTTATTCTCAACTTAGCAGGTCGAATATGACCAAGCGCATAGAGTTGTCTATTATGCAGGACAGAAAAATGCCGTTATTATATAGAAATCGTTTTCAATTTAATTTTGTTATCATTTTATATTTTTTTCTAAATTTTGCGCCATGAAGACATTAGATAAATGAACATTTTTATATAGTTAATTATGCTTGGCATAGAGCGCCACCAGTGTGCTCAATTATTGTTTATTTTTTGTTGACATTATGTTCTAATTCATATTAGAGTATCCAACTTACGTAAGCATGCGTTTACTGCTACGTGCGCAGTGTCTGTCCTTTATGCAAATTGGGCCGTTTCAGAAATAATTTCATATTAGCAGTGCACCAGTTTAATTGACTTTGCTGACTAACAGAGGCATCGACAGCGATGTTTGCTCGATCTATTTCCGCTTTAACTACTGAGTAAGGTGTGTTATTAGATATAGAAGAATCTTATCTATTCAAACAAAGGCGTGGTGCAGTTTCAATTTGAATTTGCATTTCAATTTGTTTGCTTTTGAGCTTATGCGTGGCCTGCATAATATTTGTTCAAGAAAATGAGAAATACGTTTCGTACTTGTTAATCAATAGAAATGAACTTTATGTAAATTTTCCTGAGGCTACTATTAGTTGCTCTAGAAACTTATTTCAAGTGATTGTAGGCGAACGGTGTGCGGCGAATGAACAATGGCGTTTTCAATGCGATGACAGACGAAGAAGAACAATAAAAACGGCTTTGTTTTTTATTTATTATAACATTATTTCATTAAATTAATTCTTCTATATTTAGATACAGAAGAATAGAAGATAAAAGAAGACATCTCGAAGACAAGGGTAAGTTTGGTAAGTATAATTCTTTGAGTTAGGCTAATTAGCTAAAGTTCACTGAGGAGTTCTTGAGTCTGTAATTTATATAAACTCGAGCTGTAAGTTATCGAGCATGATTGTTTGTTAATTAGAGTAATTGGATGTAGATCATGAGTATTATTATAATTAACTTGAGTGGCTTTCCGCATTTGAACATTTTCACGTCCCATGCCTTTCGAGTTGAGTTTAGGGTTCATTTGCGGAAAGTGAAATGGTTGAATAATTTGTCGATCATTTCAAGGACATTTTGAGCATAGTGA
>NW_003526945.1:3594361-3595288 GCF_000181795.1 Trichinella spiralis | reverse complement strand
GGTGGATTCTTTATCTTTTTTTTGAAAATAAACTTTTTCATTAATAAAGAATTGTTGTTGTTGTTGCATTGTTCTTGGTTTATATTAAAAGAAAAAAATTTTTTTCTTACTTTTAAATAGATTATTAATTTACATGTGTTACGTGTATTATTTGATTTTTCCCCATTTTAACTGTTTTGCTTTTGTTCCTATGAACTAATTAATATTGCTGGCTGGCAACTAGTAATGGCAAACATGATTTTTCCCTTTTTAACTAATCCTACATGAGCATCATCGTTAAGAAATAACGCAGTATTGGTCTTTTGTTACGTCTGTGTATTGTGTCTTTGTAATGAAGAAGCTTTCCACACTCGACATCGCCAAATCGTATCTATCTTCTCCAACGTGCCTATACTTACCTCACTTGACCAACGAACGGAATTGACCAACGAACGCAAATTGACCAACAAACGATTCCATCCAACCTATCCACAACCTTTCACCGATCTTGGCTTTCTCCACTTGTCTTCTTTCCTCTTCATGTCCATTATTTTTCCATGGTTTATTACGTGTTTACTTATCAGTATGCAATGCTTTCATGTGTCAGAGATTTTACAAAGTCAAACTCAAAATAAAAAGAATCTGAGAAAAAATATTTGAAGAAATAAATGCAAAAAACATGCAAATTTACACTATAAGAAGAAAAAAAGTGAAAGTGAAAAAGAATCAAAAGAAATAATAGGGGAAATTAAAAAATGATTAAAATGTATAAAATAAAGTAGGAGAAAATAAAGTTTGATGAATGTTTGAAGTTTAACAGTTTGAAAAATAAAAATAAAATTTAAAAAATTTGCTTTAAAAAGTGTTCAAAATCAAATTATGTAAGTAATGAATAACAAAAATTACAAAATAAACGAAAATCAAAAATTATTTCCGACACATGAAAGC
>NW_003526945.1:3505715-3593098 GCF_000181795.1 Trichinella spiralis | reverse complement strand
CTAATAAATGAAAATATTGTCTACTTACTGTCTAAATGAGACGATATTCTCATCGTGTAATGTTCATGGTCTTCGAGAGATCATTCAATAATTGTATTTCAGCAAATATTGCAAAAAGTAATAATGAATAAAAAGCAAAAATAGTGTTAGGCTTTGATATTTGTCTTCAGTCAATTTTCCAATCAAAAACGCTGAGATACCATCCACGGACGGCCTCAAACTGAAATGATTTCTATTAGGTCAATAAGGCTAGCGACATAGCATGCAAATTTTTATTTTATTGATTTCTGCTGATAAATATGGCTACTGTATTGTTTTCATTGTTCTTTATTTACTTAATGTTCTCTGTTTGAGTAGAAAATTTAATTGTAGCTTTGCCAAAGATATAAACACTTCTCATTGCAACACTTATGACCAACACTTCCTATTGATTTTCAAGTTTCCAAAAATTCATTTTCATCGATTTCTGTTTATTTTTCATTTTTTAAATTAAGAATTTCAAAATTGATTCTACATTTTTTGATGATAGACTGATGTAAGTTCTTTATGAAATTTCAGTGCTCTTTCGTTAATACTTGATTGTCTTTAGTTTTAAACTTTGAAAATTAATCATTTCAAAAAATGTAACGTCCTTATTTCATGGAGTTGCGCACTCGTTTAGCATTTTAGTGATGGCAGTATGCATTGCTACATTTTAATCATTTTTCATTATTAATTATTTATTTTGCTTTATGATTTAAGTGAATTTTAATACAGATGAGCTATGATTGTTGCAATTACTGGTGATGTTTCAAATAACGCATAAAATCATATTTTGTTTCTGATCAATTTATCATTGTGAAGGATTTATTTTAACTTACGTTGACCGCTTTTTTCAATTTCTAGTACTGCATTAACACAATACATCTCTTTCTCAATTTTCACTGTTATAAAGCACTTACCAAATAAAAGGTATTTTTCTTTTAATCCTTGAATTTCCTTTTCATCAGTTACAGAATACACAAATGATGCAGTAAGATAATAAATGAAAAACAGTAAAAAAAAGAAAGTTCTCATTCAACTCAACTTATTGTAAAATACTTTTCAACAATTTTGTCCGATCTACAGCCTTCTTCTCAACGAACGGCTTTCGCTGCTTGATCTGCCGTTGGTATCGTTCCCATAAACCGCCCTTCTTCAACACATGCTGTTCCAATTTGCTGAGATGCTTGCCTTTCTCTAGTTGTTGTGAAAAAAATCTTGCTTCCCGTTTCGCCTGCGAAACTTCCATCTGCAGTCGTTGTCTGTGCAGGTTTCTTTCATAAGCTAGCTGTTCAGTCAAATGATGCCACTTGAATCTAAAATCAAGCAGAAAAAATATAATGGCTACCAGGGATTGCTCTTTTCTTAAGACCTCTGTTCTGTGATACAACTGTTCACCTGTGCAAATATTTCATGTTCCACAAACATTCATAAGCTCGGCTCCGTTTCCGTCCTCCGACTTGTTTATTATTCAACATCATTGCCACTCGCTTCGCAACACGCTTGTCAGCAAACTCAACCCATCCTTCCGTGTATTTTCTGCGCTTTTGGCCATTTTTTCCCTCCACTTGTTCTTTGTGAAAATAAATTCTCCCAATCGTTCCATAACATTCCAGTATATCTCGCACCTGCTTTACTGTCATACTATAGGGGATAGTGGACATGTAAATTATGCCTGGTTCGGTCGACTCATCCAACGTAAAACCACTTTCCTGTTGCAATTTCTTCTTCTTCTTATCTTCAGTTTCAGCAATTTCCATTTGTCTATTTGAAATACTCTTTGCTAGAATGTCAGTTTAAAAATCACACGCAATTATGAAAAGTATTCAATGGGCTGGTATTGTCTGATACCAGTTGATTCAATTTAGAATTAGCAACAAAGAACTGAATCCTTTATTCAACTACAGTAATTACTAACATTTCTATATTGTGCCTCCAACGCCTAACAATATCCATTAAAATAACAACCGTCACATATATGTGATCTGTATATGTAGTATGCTAATCACCTGAAAATCAGAAGATAAAAAAACTATAAACCTTAACCCGCTAGCACATTACGGAGGTGATGGGTTTTTCCTTTTCAAATCTTTCACTGATGCTTCTTTCGACAAAGACAACCCAGCTTCTTTGACGGCTTCCTTTGCAACAGCTTTCGGACCAATGTTGTGAACATTCCATGCCGTCGCTCCGCAATAACCCAAAGTGTGCAAGGCATCATCAGTCAGAGTAGCGGCCGAGGGACCATATCTGAAAAAAATTCATTCAGATCTACTTGTCCAATAGTTGACTTAAATGCATACTTTTGTTCCATGATCCGCACACTGCCGTTAGCAATGCTCTTACCCAGAATCCTGGCCGCTTCTTCCATACTAACCCAAACCGCTGCCGCACCACAGATACCACCACTTGCTACTTCAGCTGCACCATAAACTGCCTTCGATACAACACCACCCTTTTTCATCCTCTTATTCGCTTCAGATGCTAACAACTTTCCAAGACGTCTCCCTGCTACACCTACCTGATCTGCTAAAAACTCCGAAAAATATAATTAAAAATAACATAAAGTAAAAAATAAAGGTTATTTGCCTAAATAGCCACTGATTTTGACAGCCAATTTACTTCCTCTGCGTAAATAGTGAACGCCAGTCTGAACACGTGGATAGCCAGCCAATTTAGATTCAGAAAAATTGACTCGACTTGATAAAATTGAAGATTTCCGTTCTATTATATCCGACGTTTTCTCAGCACACTCACGAATGCCAAGAGCAACATACGTACCACCTAAACAAGTGGCAACGTAAATTAATAAATCAAACAATATTCTCATGCGTGAATGTACCGGAAACTAAAAAATTTGCAATTTTCGCACTCAAACTCTTCTCCTCTGTTTCGGTTAATTTTAGAGGCTCTTGCTGATCAACGCACATTGTGCACTCGTGTATAATATCTTCGAATTGTTTCAATTTTTCTTTATCCAAATTTGAAGGCAACATTAATCCAACTTTTGGATCTGAAAACAAAATTCAAGCAAAAAACATCGTTCATGCAAACATAACGAACATGCTGATTCATTTAACTTAACCTGTAGGATCTTCGGAACAACTTGGAAAAATGTAAGCACCAAAAGTGCTGTGCAGTACCGGAGATTTACCAGGCAACAGTGGATAAACCCAAGAACCGACCGATATGAAACCAACTGTTTTCAATTCTGATTCACCTTCAGACTGCGGTGGTTTGGTATACCTAAAAAAATTACTGCTCAAAAATTTTATCCCAAAAACAGAAAGAAAACAATACAAAGGACAGAACACAACAAATACAAAATATTCACTACTTAAAAATCTGCAATTTCGTAGGATAGGATGGAATGGTCGCTTCATCGCCCAAAATGTAAAACAATTGCACGCCATCGTCAATTTGACAAATGAGCTCAGCGTCTCGGCAAGGTTCGAATGCTTCCAGAAAACATGCTGGAGGTTGGACATCGGCAGTTTGCGATTTCTCTTCTCCGCTGCACCGAGACCGCAGCCACTGCAGACGATCAACCACCATGTCCCGGGCGGTCAGCATTTTCAAATAATGTTCATTCTCGGTGGCGCCTGGCATGTTGCCAGCTTTATCAATTAACTCCAAAGCGCCCTCGTACAGGCCTACTGCTACGTCCGGTCGGCCATTTTCGTCAAACCACAGACCCTGGTCCACGGAGGAGTAAGCCCTGAAGTAAATTTCAGACAAACTGCTTCTCTCAGTGGAAGTTTCAGCGCTTTGGGAAACGTTCCTGGAAGAGTTGTCAGCCATTTAAAACAACCTTATACAATACGTTTTTTGTTCTGTAAAATATCTTCTACAATAAACAAGTAATTTTCAACAATGCAAAAATAATCTCTTCAAAAATATAGAAATGTCAAAAAACAATGCACAACACAGAAAACAAAATTTCACATTAAACTAATAATATTTACTATCAACAGTCGATAAACATCACAATTCCTCGAAAGTTAGCAAAGTTAACTGCCATATATTGCCCAAAATACAACTTCAAAATGTTCTGCTCAACCGTAGCGCTTCGGTTCATTCAATTTGTTTCCATAAAATGGAATGTAGCGAATGATTACATTCCAATCAGTGATGTAAATGCCGCACATAGCACCAACGGCACCATACATTGCCAACGAAAAAGGCCTAAATTACATCAACTTAATCAGTGTAGTTCCAACGATTTCAAGCAACAGCAATTTGTAAATTAACGTTTACTGGCAAAGAAAAAATAACAAGTAGCTTTCAGTCAGGATTCACACGATAATATATGCAATATTATCTTATACTTTTATAATTAATCCAAAATTAAAGATTCACGCAAGAAAAATTCAATGACACTTACGTGGGCAAGTTATATCTTCTGAGTAGCTGCATCAAATTGATAGCCATGCGTAAGCGCTGAAAAATATTTGGAAAAATTAAAAAAATATGTTAATATAACATCAATAAATTAAATGTTTCCTGCAAAAAATTAAAATATTTTAAGATTCCTGAACATACGAATTACTGAAATTTAACACTAGCACCATTTTTCTTTTACTCTGCAAAAATAAAGACTCATGAATTCCATGTAATGATCAGTAAGTATTTAATTTAAAAAATTTACTTTAAATATATAAGTTATTCACTAATAAAAACATCATAAAATTACTATCGTCACATATGATGAGAAACGCGGAACAAAACATACAGTATGAATAAACTGTAAAATAAATAATCAAGATTAATAATATTCGCCATTTTTAAGAAACAAAAATATCAAGCAGAATTGTTTATAAATTAATTATTACCAAAAGATATATGTTTTTCGAATTAAATTTAATTATGTTTAAAATGATCTTTATCTTATATGCTTGAATGGTCGTTTTGCCTACTAGTAATCATTATTTATTTCAAAAGACTTTTTTTCCATTTTTCCCATCTTTTAAATATTGGAAAAGCCATTATAGCAAATCAAACAGAGAAAAGAACAGGAAAAACGGGCAAATAAAGATGCAACAAATTGTACTTCATACTGATTGTTAAACGTAATCGTAAATTTATAAAATGATCGATTTAGAATGGCCAATTTTAAAAATAAGCAGTGTTTATGAAGAAAAAGATGGTACGCTATTAAACAATCGTTATTTAAAGTTGCAAAACATTAATAAACTTATGAAAGCGGACATTAAACAAATTCAAGTATCATAATGACAAAAATAATAAAAACAAATCAAAATGGTGCTAGAAATGCTGCAGTAAGATATCAGTTGGAAATAATGCTACTTAATTAAACAGAATAATTTCGATATATCTTTGTATGCAATTTGCAATGCTCTTTAAAGTATTTTTTAAGTATTCTATAAAATGAAATATAAAGTATTCATTATAATTAGGCATTAAACATATGAGATTTTACTCTAAATTGTAATAAATGTAAAATTTTATACAAATAATGTTCAGTAAATATCTACTACAATTTATTAGAAGCACTTGTAATATAGTGACATCATGCAATAGGAATTGAACCTGATTATCCTATAGATCTTCATTTATCGCATTAAACTTCGTTTGTCACATACAATAATCAAAATGTGAGTAACTTTATCAACAGAGATGATAAGTGAACTTTTTTATGTTTATTTATTGCTTCATCTGGTGGTTAGCTGGAACAATTCACCTTGTCAACATTTTTATGACCTGAGCAACGGTACCATCATCAAAACAACCGATTCTATCCAACGTGGAGCCAAATTTTTGTTGACTTCGAGACAGTCTAGCCTTGAACAATGTATGCAAATCTGTTGTGACACTGAAGACTGCAATTTAGTAATCTTTCCGGCAAAGGTTTGAAGAATACTTTTTCACTAATAATTTGTTTGCATTCAAAGAAAACGTTAAAACCGTATCATTAACAGATTTCAATTTCTATGATTAAAGATAATTTTTATTTATTTTATTTTTTTAAATTTATTCTAACCTTTCATACGTGAATGTTATGTGATAACATTAGACTCCTTTCACATGTTTGTTTGTAGTTGCTAAAACTATTTGTATATTTATAATCAAATAAAATAATTTCATTATATCTACACTAATGAAAGTTCATTTGTTCTGTAATTCTATTTTCATGAAATTTTATTTAGTTTCTACTTTCTTACTTAAATACAATTCAGATAACGTTAAAGCGATTCAGATCCCTCTCGATGCTTTCGGGTTCTTCATTGTTATCAGGAAAAAGCAAAAGCTTATTTCTTAAGATTAAAAATAATATTTAAGGCATGTAAGCTTCTAAAAACTGTTCGTGAAAAAAAGTGCTAAGTAGTTTATTTAAATTATGGAACAACACCAATACTTGATCGATACAAACGACTGACACTAAAATGGCACGAATGATTCCTGGCTTCTATGTGTGGAATATCGATTAATTTTTCAATCAATTAAAAAGCATGAGAGATTGCCTTTAAACAAAGCTGGTCATTTGTTCAGTATAATGTTTTATAAAATTAACGTATTTTTTTAATTATAACATATTTACAATAATTTCATTAATAAGTATTCGATGCTTTGGTTCTCTGATAACCTTTCTTCCGTTAAAAGTCAGTTATAAGGTATATTTTGCGTTGCTGCGATTGTTAATTCAGGAATTACAATTAAATTATCTTCTGCAATGAGTTTTTTTATGAACAAATTGATCAAAAGTTTAAAGTTACTCAACTTAATGTTTTCCTGTGACTTGAAAATAATAAAAAGTATATAAAACAGAAAAATTTCATTTTACTTCATATTTACTTCTGTAAAGTTCTTGTACTGTGAAAGAAACAGAAGAGAATACGAAAAAGCATAAGAATACTGCTTATACTGCGTGCATATAAATTGAATAAAAAGCTTTTGAAAAGATTAGCGTTGCCTGTTTTAGAGTTAATAAAATCAGCTGTTATATAATTGCAACATTCGTTTGCATTAGAAACTTTCACATGCGATGCTAAAATTGATTTATTTAGACACAAGCTTCAGAAAAGGACAACTGCTATTTGTTCGACTGCGGTGAGATTAACAACTTCAAATGTGTTTTTGTACTGAACAAAAATTACATTTCAATGAAAATGTCTGTAAATCATCAAGATTTGCCAAATTATCGTAGACGAGGTCAATTTTCTGATTTTGTCTCACCACCTTCCGAAAAGGACTTCAATTATCCTTACAGTCAACCCAAACAGCCAAGCTATTCATACATTAATCAGAAAGAAATCGAGCATCAAGATACTACTTCTCCAAGTAGGTTTCCATATTTTCATAACAAGCCTGTTGAAACTAGCATCTTAAAAGATTTTTAAAATATATATGCTTTGACTTAGTTGGTTTGGATTAAATTTTATTGGCCTTATTTTATTTTATGAAAAATCGAATTCAATTACAACAATTCAATTTTCAAGTCAATCCAATAAGAATTGATAATTTGAGTTTATATTTTTAGAGTAAAGTTAATAAATTTTATTCTATAATGCATATTGAAAGAGGATGCATTTGCAGAATGTGGCCGTTACCAATGGCAGTGTGAACAAAGTGAAGAATGTATTGCCCTGTATGATGTTTGCGACGGACTAGAACAATGTCTAGATGGCAGTGACGAAAAAAACTGCAGTATTTTTATTATCAAATTTTGCTAATTTATACAAATTCATCTTATTAGGCTCAAAGTGGATGCAGAAAGCAGAAAAAATGGAAAATTCATTCGATAAATTAACAAAACAGCCTTTGTATGTTTTTCTCGTAACGTTCTGAAATTTTATGAACCAGTAGTGATGAAGAATCTGTTTTAGAAGACAGTCAAATTCGAAATCTGTAAATTTATTTTCAATGTATTCAGATGGAAGAAATGCAGGTAGCATAACAGAAAACGAAAGTCAACAAATGAAAATTCATCCAATATCAAGCAATTTGAAAGGTGAAATCATTTCAGTTTGTTTAAGAAATTTACATTCAGTTAGAGATACGCGTATGATTTGCAATTGAATAATTGTAAAAATTATTATTTCAATATGTTCAATTAAGCATAGCATTTTCAGTCGGCATTTCATTTATAAAATGCTGCAATTTTCTGCAGAATTAACCGACGCAGAACACAGTGGTGCACAAGGTAGAACAGCAACTTTAAAACCGAATGAAAGGTCGCAAGATATTTCGAATGTTTCAAATACGACAAAGCATAGCATTCTGACAATCACTGCACGACCACTTCAAGCTTCAAAAATATTGGATTATAAAATGAAAGTTGCAGCTCTGTTGCTTGGAACCGGCATAGCGATGGCCGGGATTGTGCTAGTTTACGTTGGATGCAGACTGAGAAACAGAAAGCGTCGAATTCGTATTGGTCAAATGATGACCGCTGATGAAGGTGAATTTCTCATAGGTGGAATGCTAGTAACTTGATTACCTGTTCGTCGTAATTTGGCCTGTTTTTTTAATTTGTCTTGAGAATTCGAAAACTGTAAACTTTTTTTTAATGCACATCTGGTGCCAAGTTTGTGAAGCATACGAGCAATTTGAATTTTCACAATGCTAAATGTACATAACTGATGGTGTTTAACATATGGCTTGTTGTAAATATGCATAAGCTCTTGAAAACCGAATGTGTTTATAATCGCAAGTAAAAACTGTTTTAATCTACAATTGTTCGCAATACTACTTACTAAAAAATGATAACAAATGAAAAATACACAAGCTGAAATGCATATATGAATGAAATGTTTAAAAATATTTCTATTATCGAAATGATATTTCATGAATTTATTAAAACAATATCACCATGATCGAGCATCGTTAAATGCATTTCAGATTTGCACAGCATGCAAAAAGTAACAATATAAAATTTTAAGAAGAAACATTAAATAACATTAATGTAACCTTTGTCAATCAAATTCCCAAGTGAGTTTGCAATTACCTCAGCACTATTTCTTTGATAACCTCCACTGAAAACCATTGCAATCGGTACAGCAGGATTGCTTTTGCGAAATGTTTTGAAAATCAATTCGTCTCGTTGCAAAATTGCCGTCGGCGAAAGATCTAAATTTCCAAGAGGATCATTAGTTAACGAATCAGTTCCTGCATTGTATAAGACAAGTTGAGGTTGAAATTCCAAAACTGCTTCATCAAGTGCTTTTTTCAACAAACTAAAATAACGTTGATCAGATGTTTGACTTTTAATTTCCACAGCCTTTCGTATTGCTTTCTTCGCCTTCACATCACGCGGATAAATATCACAATTATACATGTCTAATATATAAACGTTGTCGGTACTTGTGAGAAAATCTCGCTCATGTCCATTACCTTGATGCGCATCTAAATCCACAATCATAACTTTTTCAACAAGACGTTGCGCGAATAAAAATTTTATCGCCAACGTTATATCTGCATAAGGACAAAATCCACCACCAGATTTTGAGCTGCAATGGTGAAATCCGCCACCAAGATTGACCGCTGCTCCGCATTCTATTGCCAGTCGAACTGCCAACACAGTACCACCGGTTTGATAACGAAAACTTTTTAAAACTTTTCGATCAATCACACAAGCCGGGAAGAAGATCAACAATGGTACTTCCATTATCCGAGCTATGAGTACATTCCAGTGTAAAGTGGACAAATATGATTTGCTGTGGACAATAAGAAGATCATCATACTGGGCCTCTCGCGGGCGGCATATATGCTGCTCGTTGATGTAGCCTCGTTTCACCAGCTTATTGTAAACCCTGCCCCACTTGCCTGCATCAAATGGATGCAACTTTTCAATGCCAAAAAATCTGATGTCATATATTGGATCGAAAACAAAAGAGTGCAAACCTTGCTCTTTCAACGGTGCATACAGCTTCGAGCTATTAATTCGTTCAAAATCTTTTTCAGTTATATCCATCTCACTCTGACTTTAAGGAATCAGCCGTTTTCTTCCTAAAATATTCTCACATTAAAAAAATGCAAAATCGCAATCTTTAAACTCTACCAGTAAACATTACATATTTTAAACTAATACTGTAAATGCAAAAAACATTTACCTGAAAATCAAAATACATACTGTAAGTATCTACGTATAATATTGCCTCAGCTTCGAATTTGTCAAAAAATAACGATAAAAACCACAAAATATATAAAACAAGGAACAACTTATGTTAATTTAATGCCTTGCTTACAAAAATATAATCGTGGAGGAAAACTTTTGTTTTAAACGACTTCACTAGTACATTTTCAAGCAGTTTATAAAAAACGTAACTCTTACGTGTATTTAAAAAAAACAGTCACAGTTAACGAACATTTTCAAATAAACATTTTGTGTTTAAATCTGAAAAATTACAACTTTAAAAAAGCGTATAAAGTAAACAGAACAAAACATTAATTATCAAAGTTCCGTTAAAATGATATAGCCTTAAGTGTTTCAAACTGAATGATATACTCATAATTAAATATCGCCTTGCATGAATAAAAAATTTCATTTAACGCTACGAGAATAAAATATGACCGCTGCTTATTTCAGTAGAAAAGACAACATAAAAGCTGCAAACTGAAATAACCTACCAAATGAAAAACCGTATTACCTAATTCAACAACAATGATAACGTTAAATATCGATATGCGGTGAACGCCTTGTTGCACTTAATGCTTAATCAGAAAGCCTTTCTTTCAATTTAAAATATCTTTAAAATAATGAAACTCACATTAATGCATGTCATTCAATCTGGACAAATATAGATGAAATCAAGCATATTTTTTTCATAAAAATGAGATGCATGGCAACTATTATAACTGTAACTGATCATTGACAGTAGGAGATGTATTACTAAAAGTAAATAATTTTTAAAAATTATTTTTATAATTTCAGACGATATTTTTATGTTGTTATTATTTTATTCTACAAAATTGATGGGGAAAAGTAGTTTGTAAAAGATCGACAATAAAGCCAGTTTCGTTGAATATACTATCGTTGTTAGTATACGCAATATAAGTTATATTTTACTTTTATTTATTTTATTTATTCAACAGTATTTATAAAGTTTTATTCTACATATGTTGTTAATTGCTTTAAATGATTGCTGTTGTTAATGAAAAACATATTACTGTAAGATGGTGAACAGCTGAACCAACAAAAACTTTTCAACTATTTTTATGTATGTTTTAGTATAGTCATGATGATTATTCTGTATGTTTGGAATATTTTTGAATACCATCAAATGATCAATTGATCTATTATGAATTTAAACATTCTATGTATATCTTTTCGCAGAATTATTATTAATTTTTGATAATCGAATCAATTTTTGCAATAAATATAATGTCGTACGTTTTGTTAAAGTTTGTGAATACATTTCAAATGAAATCATTTTGTTGATAGCAAAAACATTCAGTAAGAAAATGGCATTTTTCTGCATTCAACGGAGCAACATTTTTTTATCAAAAATCAAAAATAGATAAGCAAATAAAAATGTCGCAGTTTCGCTTGGAACACATTGTTAAATAAGCAACATTTACATTCATTTTAAAAAGTGCTACATTTAAATTGTCAAAAATGTAAATGTAGTCAGTTTAATGTTAGTTCAGATTTTGTTTAAATATCAAAGTAAAAAAATACATGAATATTTATTTCGCCTGTTTATTTGAATGCCATGCAATTATTTTGCCCCTGGTGTATAACTTCAACACATTGTTTATGCGCATGAAAGTGACGAACTGTTTCAAATGTGAAAATTTGAAATTATGCTCAAATTTACTGCACGCCACGGAGAATTATTAGCCGTTCCTTTGAGATGTTTGCATCATTTTTATTCTCAAACAATGCAAATTGGCTGTGTAATATTGATTTGAATTGTCAAATATAGATGCCCAAATGGATTGGTCTAATCCTTTCGAAAATCGGCTAAGCGAGCGCCAGTCTAGCGTGGAAGTCAACAACACAAGCAGACACTTCATTATTATAATAATTATTATTTCTTTCCTTTTTTAAATATACTTCAGCATACATATTTTAACGGCAAGAGACAAAATCAAAGACCAGACAAAATCAGTTCGGTCGATAAATTTACTGGTAACTTTAGCAGACTGAAATAGAAATCGATGTTCACGGAGTAGATATTCTGATCATTTGTGATATTCCGCGTTTTGCTCATTAAGCTGATTAATTAATGCATAAATTTGACGATCCAGTTCAGCTTCGTCTAGATGTTGCAATAGATCTTCAAAAGAAATGACGTCTGAATAAGCCACAGGAATTTCGTATGGAATTATTTGATGATATGGCGCTTGTAAATTATTACGTCGCGTCAAAATAATCGGTTTATCATCTATTAAATCAAAATCAGCATCCGCATCATCCAGCTCTTCAACAGGTTCTTCATTTGTGAATTCTTCGGCAAATGAATAATAATTACTCTCCGGATCAGTCCACTGCATGTAGTAATTATTATTAAAGTCCAATTTCGCATCCGACATCTGTTCTTGTGCTAAACGCTGAAGCTGTTCAAGTGCGTGATATAAATAATAAAGATCTGCGTCGGACAGTCTGCGCAATGGACGACTCCATCGAGCTGTATATTCCGGTAGCATCGGTCCATATGCGGATCTTTTCGCCCTAGTAGAATGTCCCTGTTGTCTTTTCAAACTTTTGTCATTTGTGGAGACTTTACTGCGTCGCTGTTGGAAAGTAACTTTCTTCACTGGATTCACTTGAGAGCCTTAACATAAGCTAAGCGGTCAACAACAACAGCAACAACAGACCGCAGAAGAAAACAAACAAACCTTTTACAATATTCAGGGCATCAGGATGCTTTTGCAACGATGACTTGTGCTTTTTCTAAATATGCACTTTTCCGTTAAATCTTTTTGTTCAAAGCACAAAATACCTACTTGATATTTAGAGAATGGTAAATGGTCACCATGGGCCATTGCTGGACCATCCGTTGCTGCAAGAAATCCGTCATGTTAGAAAATCGAGTTGGAAAAAATCAGATCGAATCAAATCCCAGGGAATAATTATAGTTTAATGGAATCAATAATAGGACATAAAGTAGACGACGAATCACAAATGCAAAAATCATATCTTCACGGACGAGCAGAGAGGGAATTATTGTTGATAAATAATACTCATGGCTTATAACATAAGGTCAATTTTGATCAAATGTAGAGATAAAAATTACGACACTTGTGTTCTTAAATGCGATTGGCTTAAATGATAATTAACTAAAAGTGAAATAGCTGTTTGTTCTATATTGATGGATTATTGAGAATATTAAAAACGTAATTACGTTGAACAAGCATCGCATCCAACTTATCCAAACTTGTTTATTAAATAAAAAAAACAGACAGAGTTCATTAGTAACTTTGCCTGCAGATGAGATAGTATGCTGGTTGAATTTAATGAAATACATTTTAATAATGAATGAAAGCACAAGTTTGTTGTCCAGCTCACAAATGGAATTGCAAAATATTCCTCCACATACTTCATTTTTCAATTTCAATCAATCATCAGAAATTAACGGTGACCATGCAAATTTCGAATTTTGCTATTGCTACTGATAATCGCGCATTCTGATTGAGCGAAGGCTAATTTAGCTGCCTAATGCAAAGACAAACAAATTGTCAATTTTCATGTCAACGTTAAGCTCAACTATTGCGATCACATTTGAAACAGGAAAAAAAAAGAAATTCTCCATAGCATTTTCCGTAATTTAGCATTCTTTTAGCATTTTGTCATTTTTCTTTGGCTCATGTGTTTTTTTCTCCTACTTCCTGGAGATCAATGTCTGGATAATGATGATCGTCAAAAGGGTCGGATAATTTCATTTATTATGGTAAATACTCGACTTGAATAATTTTTAAATATCGTTCAAAGAAAATAATTGTCAGTTAACAGCCACGTAATCGGGGCAAAATGACTCTGTTCATATGTATGATTACAATGATGTCACGCTTGTTCATTTGCTTAGTTACGTAACTGAT
The DNA here is from genome assembly GCF_000181795.1 of Trichinella spiralis. NCBI lineage: Eukaryota > Metazoa > Nematoda > Enoplea > Trichinellida > Trichinellidae > Trichinella > Trichinella spiralis. The sequence goes on along the minus strand of NW_003526945.1, from coordinate 3,579,076 downwards.
AATCGTTGACTTTTTTTGTGCATGATTTCTTCTGCAAATTGATAGCTTTCAAAATAATATTTCAACGTGTAATATTCCAAATTTGCCATAAAAAAGAAAAAGCGGAGTGATGAAATTATTTAAATGTTCTTTTCGAACCAATGAAGAAGCATTAAAATCAGATTGATCAGCATTGGTTTACGCTTTCCGGATAGGTCAAAGCAAATTGACCGAAACTTAATCAACTAGCTGTGGGGTGAAAACACGACCAACGAAGCCTCCAGTTTTTTTCCAAGCAAACGCAACTTCATCTCATGCTATTGAAATATATATTCATATTAAATGGAATTTGTTCAAGTATATTGGAATTCAAAAAAAATATATATGCATATAATTTATTTGCACTTGCTGCAAGTTGCAAGCTTATTTATTTATTGGCAAGATAAAAAATGTCAGTGATAGGCGTTTTATAGGAAAAATCCAACGGAAATATATTATCTTGAAAAATGGGAATTTGTTTAAATAAATAAATTGCTTTGATTCAATTTTATCAATATTATGAAAATGAAATTGCATTCATTTAATTTAGCATTTTGGAAAAAGAAATCACTATTATTGGAATTACGAATTACAAGAGATTGCTTCGATAATCAGAGGATGTTGGAGGATAATTTGCATCCATATTCATATGCAAATGAAATTGTGAACAGTTTATCAAAAGCAATCAAGTTAATAAGTTGTTGATTGATTTGGAAAAAAATTCAACTGATCACTAGTCAGATTGAACAGAACAATTATCCAAACACGTTGATCATCATCTGTACGTGTACGTGTAGAGAAAAGCAATAAAATTTGAACTCCCCACCCTATTTACTACTCACCGGATACAAATGAGTTGCCAGCACTTTGTAATTCGTGGATGGGCAACGCCCAGCTGAATAAAATTACAAATGTCGACATCACAAAACAAAGTCGTATTGTGATGAACATTTTCAACGATTTGGCAATTGTAAAAATAAAAGTTGCTTGATTAGTTAGTTAGTTAGTTAGTGTAAAAGGAATTTCTTGTCAAGAGTACGAAGTGTTTGTCGTTTGCAACAGTGTTTGTTGCCTTACAAGCAGCTAACAAGAAGCACCACCGCTTCGTCAATGTGCCAGTGAACTTCGATGAGAAATCGATAGCTTTTCCGTCTATTTCAACCGAGTTTCAAAAGCAAAATCCCCAGACTTGTTCCAAGCTGATTGGTCAGTTCTGTAACCATAGTTTCTTCGCTTTTGCTTTTTTTCTATGCATGTGGAAATATCATTCGTCATTTTTCCAATTTTAATTCAATTTTATGCGCTGAACGGTTTGCAAAAACTTTTGCAAACAAACTAAACCAACCAAACTTATTTCAAATATATTCATTCTATTCTATAATTACCATTCAACCTGCAACAGCTTTGTCACGATACAATTAAATATTTAAATGAACTACACAATATGCAAGTTCTTAAATTCATTTCAATATGTCACGTAATTATTTCAACTGGTTACGTTAAAATTAGCATTGTGTAACCTTTTCTAATTAAGCTTAAATATCTATCATTGAAGCATGCATTGACCTGCTGCTGTACTTTATGAAATCATAATGCACAATAAAGATTGAATTTTACTCGATAAATAATATTCTTGCATAGTGAAAAAGCATTTCGCTCAGATCTCTTACTGTCAGCATTGTAAGCAATACAACTGTAAACATCCAGTACAAATTAAGCACCGAAACAGCTATGCGCATGCATTTTTCGCTTGTTTTATGAAACAAAGAAAAATGTGACATCTTGATATTCCATTTCAACAACACTCAACTGCACTAACTTATATTGCATGCTTTCTGTTGCTCGTCATTTCCAATGACAACAGGCCAAGCGTTGTTAACATGCAACTGCAAGAGTGATATATTTTTTTTCTTCTACGACAGTATCAGCAAAAAAGTCACTCCTGCCGCGGCTGAAGCCGATTGTTCGCCTTTTGCAAACAACGGTCAATTTCATCAGAAATTAATTGCATCACATCCGGCCGCATACAGCTTTTTTCTCTCCTCTCTGCTTCAATCACACGAAAATGAATTATTCAAATGCCAATCTAAGTAATTAAAAAATAATTCTCCAAGCATTTCAATCGATTCATCCATCCAATTGCCAAATGCACATCAGCATAACATCACTGATATTTGAAAAAGAAAAGAATTTTAAACAGTATTCAATAAAATGGGAAAAAACAAATTGCATCGTCTTCCTCTACTTGGGGCTATTTTTGAATACATGCCCAAAAATGAAGAATAGGGCTGATTTTTACTTTTATTTTTATAAAACCACGCCAAAGAACAACAGTACTGCTTCTGCATTTGCAAATATGGCGCACAATTTTTCACAAAAATTGCAATTAAAACGCGAAATGCCAATTCAAAAAAATTGAAACAAAAAAAACAAAATAGCAAAATTGTTTCATTTTGTTGGCTTTCGTGTTTTCATGCAAAATAAGATGAACACAACATCGCAGGACAGGGGGTGCGACGATGTTCAGTGGAGAATTGCTACCATTTTACAAGTGCAATTTGCTGGATCCGGCTCCGCTTCGAATCACGCCTTGTGTAGCATTAATAACTTCATCGATAAAACTGTAAGCAATAAATTAAAAAAAAACAAACAAATAAACAAAATAAGACAAAATGTCCAACCTTCGTCCGCTGTGAACTGTAGTACCACCTATAATCACTTTCATCAAACCAGTCTGATTGAAAGTATTCACAGCAAGAGATTCTTCATAAGTGACACCGCCAGCAATGAATACGATCACTTCGTGAACTCTGGAATAAAGAAAATAAAAAAATACAATGTTATTCAATCAATAATCCAAAGCAGAAAAATAAATTATTAACTGAATTTAAATACTAATAATAATAAGCACCTCGCAAGTGGACTGCAACCAGAAGCGTACGGAAAGACGGATTCTTTGAGACGATTCTTGGACAATTCGTTCAATATTTCGCTAAGCAAAGGCCTGTGCTGAGTGTAAATGTTCTCAACGCCCTGAATGAACTTTGTTATCAAATAAAAATCTCGTCAGTTCGACAAATCACTATAAAATTCAGCCACCTTCAAATCTTTGATGAGCTTTTTAGTAATTCTGATTGGATCCAATTCAGAAGATGTTTCAATGCCACACATTTTAGCACCGCCAAATTCCACAACATCATAAATAGCGTGATAGTATTTCTCCGGAAGACCTCGTTTACGAAGCTGATTCACCAATCCACGTATGTCGTTATTGGGATGAGATTCGAAGCGTAAAGCGTAAAGCATAACCAATCTAGTCGCGTCAAGATCGGATGTCTTTTCGTGATTCAACATACGTCGAATGTTCTTAAAATTTTAACGTATTTCCAAAAATTAACAACAAATTATTAATGCTATTAAAATCAATGGTGACATATACCTTCAACGAATTGGTGTGCTCTTCGTAACAGGCAAGATGTTGTTCTAATTCAGATATTTCTAGCAAATTGTATTCTGAAACCAATCGGCTCAACTCGCTCACCAACGTCACATGTTTGGCAACAGCACCGGACATCTTTTTGAATTGCGGATACTGTTCCACAAATGCTTTCAAATCGGCTATAGATTCAAGCTTTTGATGCGTTTGTGCTTTCTTCTGAAATTCATCCATCATCTCTTTGATTCTCTGGCCTATTTCACCAAAGTTGGAATACATGTTCTAAAATGAAAACATTTACTTGCTCGCAAATAATAAATAGCCCCGTCTCTTTTGACAAAAACAACATAATAAATAATCACTTTGGCGTAAAACGCATCCTGCAATGGATTTAATAACAATTCTCGCATCTCCGGTCGAACCCCAGAAACGCCTTCCATGCTAACACGATTATTTTTTATACCAAACAATTCATGTACCATTGCTTGATATGTCCACTATAATAAGTAAAAACAACAAAATATGCACAGTTCAAACAATAATACAAGCAATCAAGAATTTCCAATTGACCACGAAAATAATTCAGTAAAACTTGCTTGATTCAATAAAGGCGTAATGGCATCGAATCGTCGATCCAAAATTAACAACAACGCACAATGATCTGAACTACTACCAGCTATATTGAACAATGCAGATTCTTTAGCCATCAAGGACTAAAATAAAACATAATCCACATTTTCTTTCTTTACATCTAGAACACATGAATGAAAAAAGCTTACTTTGAGATTGTCGGCAAGTTTCTTTGTCATATCAGACGAAGCTTGGTAGCGTATAGTAACAGGTTTTTTCAGGGCTAAAATAACCGACGATATACCTTGTATTGTACGCTTCAATGCGTTCGGTGACCAATCCAAGCAATGATAAGCAGGAAATAAGTTCAACGAAAACAGATGAGAACCCAACGCTACAAAATCGGCATAAAATTCCTAAACAAAAAACAAACAAATAAAATTAATATTTATTTAACTACTTAATATGATAAATCATACCTGAAAATCAAATTGCAAAAAAAAATCAATAGTATGACAGTATAGATAAAAATGATTAACTTTGTATGCAAGTTGTTCTCATTTACCTGCACTTCACGCACAACTTCGAACTCGTCCGCTTCTGCAAGTTGTTTAACCTCACTTTTGCTGATGACGTTGGAAAAATCTGAATTGAACAACAACGACAATTTCAAAATACTCAATCATGCAATTGATAACATGACTTACAAAAGTAATACTGATTATAGCTTGGATTCTGCAACTCACGAACAAGCAACTCTATATTTTCCGGAGTCGGTCTAACAAATACGATGCATTTCAAATATTTGATTGGATCTCGCGGAACTGTGGTGTCGATCCGTTCAAATAAATACACTTCTTTTTGCATCACTTCAGACTGAGCGTATGCACAAGAGACAATTCCTGTCTGGAAAAGAATAATAACTTCTCAACGATCAATAATTCATTCAATCATCCATTCATTCGACGTATTATTTAACAGCAAGCAAACACATCAAAGCAATTACTGCCCAACTGCGGTAATGAATTTTACACTCGAAGCAGCAAATTGCACCAAGCAAACAGAAACTGACAATAATTTGCAGATTCCGTCTCAAAAACATATATAAAATTTAAATTGAATTACAAAACAACTCCACATCAAGTTTACTTATTGATCATTTCAATGATACACGAACAACTGATGCTACAGCTACATGGAAAGTACAACATTAAGTGAAGCGTTCACTTCGATTAATTTTTTCATTAATAAACATCGCAGTTCTTCCTCACCAAATGTATTTATTTTGGTATAAAAATTTAAATTTCACAATAAAACATTATTTTATTATAAATTTTGCAACTTATTCAATAAATTCAACTACATCCAGCTATTTATTTGACAAATATATTGTAAATAATAAATACAGAAAATATTGCCATACTGTTTCCTTATCCATTACTAGCACTTTCATTCCAGGACCAGTTATTCGTATCATTTCTGCAATGTATAAACGAATGGATTCCACTAAATTCATATTTAACGGCAACTATTCACTGCACAGCACTGAAAACGTTCTTCATTTCTTCGATGAAAACATGTACAGTAAACCTGATCATCAAGAATGTTTAAAGTATTCAATCGTTGCAAAAATATAATAAGCATATTAAATAATGGTACACTTGAATGCTTCATTTTTTATTAGATGAATTAATCATGCAAAATGCATATCATAAATGCAATTGCATTCAAGCATCTGATTTTATAATTTCTGCTCGAACTTGTGCCATTTCAAACGATAAAACAAATGTTTTGCAGTGTTGACTTGATTATAATTCAATAGAAATTGTCATTTTAAAGTATAAAATCAATAATTGAAATTTGAAAATCAGCAACATGAAATAATTCAAAATTAAACGTATACTTTATGAATAAATAACATAAATAAATATTTATATAATTTCAAACAGTATTCACATAAACGGCAGCTAGTTTGACATTGATATTAATATCTCAGTGAAATCAACTCAACGGAAAGTTTAAAACAAAAAATGACATTCAAAAACTATTATAAAATCTTTGACAAAAATCATTGGCATTACATTTTTATTACTAAGAGATGAATAGATGCTTCTTGAGCAGAAAGTTTTTAGAGATGCTCGGCTATTTTAATTTTCATTCCTGAAATATAAGACGTGTGCATTTCGTCATTTTAACCAACTGCTTTATTTCTTACGAAAGTTTTACGTATCCGTTGCACAGATGCGCGTCATTTTTCCACTTTGGTTCATCATATTGTAGGATTTCTGAAATGAAATTGATAATTTATCGCAATGAATCAACAATTTCTCAACCAGCAACGCACTGGAGGTGGTGGTTTTTTTAGTTGCATTATTTTTGCTTTTTGTTCCACTAAAGCGGTCCATTTGTTCATCACAATCCTCAATCAAAGAAAATTTACAAAATGGAGCATAAAATAACAACAGCTAGCATACTTCTTTAATCAGTTCAAGCTGGATTCCATCGCTGCCATTATTGCTGCTATTAGTTTTGCTTAAAATGCAATGATTAAATGAAATGAATATTCAGAAGGATAAATGATCAATTTTTTGTTTCAAAATCAAAGATTTTGACAATATGAATAATTTTCAAAAATAGAATATTACATTTTTTGCACACCACAACTGTACAGCTGCTGTTCTAGTGCCGTTTTCTCAATCAGAATTTTATTATACTCCAACGATAATTTTGCAAAGTGGTCCAACAGGTTGGTAAATTCCCTATATTGAACAACACCAACCAATATTACTGTAATTTTTAAAATAGACGTAATGAACTGAAATCACAAGCATAATATTTTAATTATTGTAGACTTATTGATTTTTAAATGTTTGAAAAAGATGAAGCAATTGATTATGATTTAAAATACTTTTACAAATTTAAATTTTCAAATCGTAATACTTCGTTTGAATGTTGTTCGTTTCCGTATCTGAACTGTCAATGCGACATCTTTTCAAACGTTCTCTGAGCTGGACATCGAACTGTTGCTTCAGCACTTCGATGGCTTTAAGTAAAAGTAAAATTTCACAATTTTACAACATAACAAAGCTTAATTTTTTTAAACAGAATGCATCACCTCGACTTGTCGCAGTGCGTTCTTCAATGAATGCTTGTTCATGCTCAATTTTTAATGCTTTCAGTTTGCATTCGTAATTCTTTGTGTTCTCTTTGACGAGTTCAGTTGCCGCATTCATTACCGTTTCAATATTTTTCTCATTTAAATCCTAAAAATTATTCAAATGATAAAAGTAATATTAAACGCATTCATACAATGATAAGTGTAGATTTACTTTCAATTTTTTCAACTGTTTTTCCAAATCAGAACGTTGAGCTTCTTTCATTGCTAAAATTTGTTTCTGCTCAGCAACAATTTTCTTCAAATAATAAATTTCATTATTTTTATCCTAAATAAATTCCATTTGTAATTATTTTAAAATATTTGACAATAATTTGTTGGGTGATGTTAATTGAAAATTCGATTCTTTTACACGGAGCACGTATCAAATGAAATACTCACTTCTGAATCAGTGATCAAATTGTATGGAAAACCGAATTTGACGGATATAACTGCAGCCATCAGTTTAGTGACGTGTCCAAAAATTGCAGAAGCAAAAAAGCATCTTGTCGGAGTCAAGCACAACGATTCATACGCCGCTTGGCTGTTCGATCTCGGCAAATCTTTCAACACAGATCTCGCTTCATCAGCAATCCACTGGTGCAAGCAGAGTACTGTACCACGGATGAAAGCTAAGCGAATTGGCATTTTATGCCAATTTGTAAGCTGTTCAACATCGAGACCACTTTTGGTTGCAAAGATTTCCAAAAGTCCATCTACTGATGATTCGGTTGCAAGTTTGATCCGTTCCGAAGAAACGGACGAACCGCAGCAAAGACGCAAAACGTGCTGCAAATTAGTGCCGACTCGTTGGAGTGATTTCAACGGATTCGGTTCCAAATAAATTGTTTCTGAAGATCCATTTGCGTCAGCTGTGGACAAAAAGCAAATTTCTGACAATAAACGGCTCTTGCGCTCATCCACCAATTGCAACAAGCGTTTTGCCCTGGACAACAGCTCCAAACGATTGGGCGCCTCGACAAATCGAAGAAGCGGCAATATGAGATTTTTTGCTTCGGTAAATGATCCAACATCCGATGTAACTTTGATTAATTTTTTTTCAAATTCAGAAAAGACACCACTCGTAAGCTGTTCACCAACATCCACAGGAAGCAGTTCCAACAGCTTGTTCCAGCATCGTTGTGCCGGCCAGGTCAGTTCTTCGCTGAAGCGGTGGAAAAAATTGCACCTCAGTTCGCAAGTCATCTCCACCCTCTGATTGTGGGTAATTTGTTCTGCCAGTGTATTGTAATACAAGTACAAATTACGAAGATCACGGATGAGTTCAAAAAGATATTTCAAATCATCAGGACAAAGGCAAGCTTCTATCGCACTCCACGCTTCGCACATCGCTGCCACACAATGTCCGATGCTGCTCAACTGACTTCTAAAAAAGCTGCATGCATTTTCACAAGGCTCTTCTTCATCGCTTTCTCTTCCGCCAAGTATCTCGCCTCGAAGCAATCTATTCATTGCTTCTTCGGCTTGTTTACATTGAACCGCCGGCAGCTTTGCAGCTGAAGTAGTTCCAGAGTTCGGTTTCAACTTTTCTTGACCAAATCCCGCTCCTTTGGACCAACATCCTTTGGATATTGCTGTCAAAAAGCCTGAAGACAACGTATTCAAATGGTCACGCAATTCCACTGCTGTGATCATTCGATTGGGCAATTTTGAAGTTTGCGGCTCACAAAATTCAGCCATCAACCAACGACAAGAACGAATCAATGCCCCGGCTTGCTTCAGTTCAGGTCGGGAAAGAGCGTGAGAAAATGCCAGGTGAAGTCGAGTTAATAAATCTAGTTCATTGTCAAAGCGCTCGGCAAGAAGACATTCGGCTGATATCCATTCTTGAGATAAGCCTCAAAATTTTAATAAAATTTATTCAACCTATTCAACGATTAATATCTAAAAAATTTGATAAAACTCACTTTGCTCCTCTCCAACTGACGATGTGGTACTCTCAATTGTACCATCAAAAGAATATTCTAAATCTACATTGATCACATTATCATCAAAATGAACATGGTTTTTCGATTTAGATGTCCCGTCGTTGTTGTTGGCATTTTCCAAACTATTGCAGAAAAAATACTCTAGTATTTATTTTATTAAAAGAAATGCTTTCCTAATTTACGGGGTTGAAGCTAACATCGCCCAATCGATGCTTTTTAAACTGGTTAATAAGTGACGTCTTATAGCATCCAAAGCCGATGCTGAACTATCCAATTCTTGCCGCAGCAAGTCGACAGGCTTTTGTTCAAACTGTTCATCATCTGGCTCCAAACAACCAAGAAGCTGAAATAAGTCAATACAAAATACGGTAAATATGAAAATATTCTACCCCAATTTACTTTTGCCGAATTATTTTCTTTCTGATTGGAATTGCTAGCATCGTTTGCTTTATTTATTGAAATGCTCATGCTATCTAAATAGGACAAGTAAAGAAATGCAAATTAATGACATACGTCACAAGACAAACAATAAATGGCGCTGCAATTCAATTTTATTGATTTTAATATCATCAGTGCAACAGCAACTTTTACAATTAAACATATTGCTTTGTTTCACAAAAGTTTGCAATTGTATTTTCAGAATTAAATATACGCTTTGCTTACTTTGTGGCATCGCTCTCATTGCTATGATATTAAACCACACCAAAATATTAAGATTTTATTTTGGATTTAATGATACATGAATGCCAGAATTATTACATTATAAATGATTTATTAGAAACTCAGAACATAGTGTAATATTTGTTTATTATAAAAATAGTATTATTGCGTAATCACTTGTTTGTAAGTTGATATTCCAGCATATTCTGTTGTGTAAAGAAAAAAAATTGTCTTAAGAATCGTAAGAGTTTTTTTTATGATAACTAAATAAATCAATGCAATAGAAGAATTTATAATGAAACGTTTTTGGTAAGATTATTTTAGTTCTTTGAAATAAAACATGATAAAATAAATTGTAGTAGAAGAAAATATCAAATGAGTCAAAAATAAAAGAAGTTAATACTTTCACGTTGTTGAAAAAGATGTATAAATAATTTTGCTGAAAATAAACATTTTAATTCAGCTAATACAAACATCTAAGCTTTATTAGCATGAAAAAACAATTTAAAAGATACCTTTTGAAATTGAGCAAAAAAAGTAGGATATTTTGAAAATGTTGAAAGATAAAGTTGAGATGTTTTAGCAGAGAAAGCCAAAAGGTTGCTGAAGATTAGAAAATTGTGATAAAAAAGCAAACTTTGCTTCTTCCAAGCGAACAGCTTTGACAAATGGATTTGAAAAATGTGTTCTTCGCCTATGGAATCCCAAAATGTTGCCCGGTGACCATCTGGCACGAAACATTCGTTGCTTATTTTACAGCCGAAAAGAAGAAACGACGTCGGATAATTGCTGTTGAAGAAATTGGCTTTTTACTAGCCAGCTTCCGAGGTGAGAAAATACTTTGGAAATAGAATATAGTGGAGTTTACATCGCGTTCAGTGAATTCGTTGGCCGGGAAAAATTTGAGAATTCTTATTCCAATTTTCAAAGTGCAGAAATCGAAAACTCGAAGCAATTGAAAACCGACCGAGGCGAAATTTCTCAAATCACCCATCCAACGCCGACATTCGACATACGCAAAAAGCAGACTGTCGTTGAAATTTTTCCCTCGGCAACGGGCATCCAGATGAAAAACTCTTCCGTTGCAAAAGCTATTAATTAATAAGCTACACCATTTGAACATCATCAGCCTTGTTGTGTTTGGTTATAATTAGCAACTGATACGACAGCTCACGCTTCTTCAGATTCTTTTTCATGTTCGAGTAATTTAGAAAAATATTCTTTAAAAAGTTTTACAGTATAAATAAATGAACATTTTTCATTCTACGTATATTACTATTATATCGAAATGAAACTTTATCATAGTGACTAAGGGTAAATTTACAATGTAAATGCCCATGATATGCAAATGATAAATGTAAATCATTGAAGCAGACATTGCCTTCCTAGAATTTAAAAGTAAAATATATTTGAAAAACATTTTTTATACATACTTTTCCAATGTGATACATTTTCCATTTTGTAAATTGCTATTATTTTACAAGTTTCCAACCAGTGATAAAAAGCTGATAATGCAGTGATGAACATGATAATGAATCGTTCATGGACTACAAATTCCTTCATAGAATGCATTAGATAAAACAATAAATGTTCAAAATTAGTGCAATTTTTATAAAAATTAAAAATAAATCTTTTTAAAAATAAATAAATCATAGCTAAGCAATACAAAAATTGATTAATTATTGAAAATGATAATTATGCGTTAAAAGTCATTATAAAATGTTTTATATAAATTTAAAATTTAGGAAATAGTCAAAGATTAACATTTTTCAATTAACTTTCAGTAAAATGTATTTATTTTAAAATGAATCAATATCTTCAGTATACTGTATTATCTTGCTTGTCTTTAAAGGAGTACTGTTGGTTTGGTTAGAATATTTTGAAACTTCTCACTGAAGCTTTTGGTTGAAAAAATAGTTTATTATTTTCATCCGGTTGATGAATTAAAAGTGAGTTGAATTTGTTGATTTTAAGACAATCTGTAACACAAGCATGGGTGTGTTAATTTAAAATTTGTTTAATTCACTATTTCCAGTGAATAGCAGTTCAAAACGAAGCAATCGGTGCAGAGTTTGTCGACGAAAAATTGACGACGTTGTTTACATGGAAAGCATCAACAGTGAATATGGTGAAAACTCTTCTTCAGTTTTTTGCAGAAAGTTTCCTGAACGTGTTCGTGCTGAAGTGGACCCAGAAATGATCCCACATACGAATGAGTTTCATAATCCAGCCAGCGAAATTGAAAGCAATGAAGATGGCGATTTTATTATTCCATATGAAGTAATTCAAGACGTTGTTCAAGACAGGTTTCCCGAGTTGTCAGTGTCCGCTGGTGCTGCTGTTTACTTATCTGCCGTTTTGGAATATTTGCTCGCTGAATTAGTAGATATCAGTGGAACTGCCGCAAAGAAATTGAAACGGAGTCGAATTGATCCATGGGCTATGGCAGCGGCACTGTCGACTGACGAAGAATTGAGATTATTGTTCGAATCAAAACATTTTGAAGAATCTACTGCAGAAAAAACAGTGTACATCGCGCATGGTGAAGTTGAAGGTACTTGGCTTGTATTTGTAATTGTTTCGATCGTATTGTTGTTCAGTTTTTCCAATTTAAATTTTATTAAACTCTTATATTTTTAGATGATGTATCAAGCACGTCATCGTCGCAGTCAAAAGTGATACGTAAATGCATATTGCTTGTTTACGATTAAATTACGAATTTGTTCAGAATAAATGTCAATAAATTACCTGCTGGCTGTGTTAATGAAATTGTTGTTTGATTATAGTCGCGCATTGCTGACATCTAGCAAATTTCAATTGCAATAACGAAAAACTGTTTTGCAGTGTAATATTGTCATCATACTTGCAAAATGGTATTTAATTTTGAAATGTCGAATATTTTTGTTTGATGTGAAAGTTTTTGCAAATAATCACAGAGGTTAAATATAATTGGCATGCGGTGAATGCAAGCTTTGAATGAATGACCAGCAATGAAAATTTCAATAAAACACTTCTAAGTACCTACGAAGATAGTTGAATAAAAAAAAATTTATTCGCATTTTCCACTCAAACAGATTGATTTGAGTTGTTTCAATGTATTTCAAAATGGAATTATTTAAAGTTGATTAAAAACAACAGCATCATAATAATAGTAAATATAAAATGTTAAATAAAAGCAGAAATTAATTTAATAAAAGAATTGTTTCAATAAAATAAAGTAATTTCAACAGCAACAACAACAACAACAAGAATGCTTTTTGGCAAATTAGTGCTCTCGCGAAAGGTTATTATTGTTATTGATTTGTTCAATAGAAAAGAGAATTTCTGTTTAACGTTTGACAATTTTCAACGGTTATCCATCTTTTGAAAATCTATGCACGCATATACAGTAGAATTTGAGTTCTGTATTGTGTTTCTGAAATATTCAGGAAGAATTTTGCGAACAAAGCCTTCAGCTATTATTTTATCGTTCAACATAAAAGCGTCAAGTCACCAGTGCAAACAATTTCCTCAGGTAATAGATCAAAAGTGGGTCAAATGAGGTTGTTTACTTGTGAAAAAAAAATTAATTGTCATTTCATTAAATAATTAAAAATAATACAAATTATAAAAAAAACAATTGTATTTCTCCAAAGCATTTGTTTTGTTCTATTATTATCAGGAATGTAATTTAAAGTAGATTTTGTGCTTGTGTTACCTGAGGTTCACATAAACTTGGTTCATGTACCAGTAGTATACTGTAGAACAGTCGGTTCTTTGGCGTCTTGTCTCCATCGGGTCGAAGTTCCGTTGGTAGTCAGTTATGGACGCTGTTGCTGTCCCATTGGCAGAAGAATCAGAAGTGGATAGTGTTGTTGCAGTAGCAGAGCCTTCTGCAGATCAGGTAAATTTGGCGCGATTTTGTTCTACCAATATGCAACGCTGGGAATCTTTGCAGCGCGCGCATTCAGTCATCAATTGTTGTTGTTGTTATTTTGTGTGTGTATGTCTAAGGGAGAGCGAGAAAGAGAGTAGCTTACTGTATTTTGTCAAATTTTCGATTTGAATATTTTTTTAAATTTGAAATGAGAAAAAGCGTTGCTATTTCATCGCCTGATTGGCTGATTTTCTGCCCCTTCTGCCCAAGGCTTACATACTACTCACACAGTGGCGTTGTTTGCTTTCATAGCACACTAACACAACACACTGGTGTGATTCAGTTATGCGAGATTATCATGGAGCTTTGCTTTGTGTGTTTTTACCCTTCCTTGCTGATTACGTTTCAGAGATATTAAAGAATGCATTAAAAAAATAATTTTTTTTCCCTTTAATATATCCTTTTCAACATTAATTTATATTTTTCATTTTTTGTGTGTGTCTATCAACAGCTAGTTTTGCTATTGCGGTTGTGTTGCTAGTTTCAGTTGTGTTTGTTGACAGCCAGCAGTGGACGGTTTGATTTCTTCCACTTCGCACAAGCAAGCAGGCAAGCAAGCAACGCCTACGACGTCAGTGCGGTTGTTTGGTTTATTAGCTAGCGTTTGTCGGGCGACTGCATTTCACGCTCGGCTCGCCGCCGCGAGCTTTTTCAACACAGACAAACACACGGCCGGCAGGCAAGCAGGCCGGCCGCCGGCCGTGCGCCGGTTCTTTTCACATTTTTCATCTCTCTTCTTCTCTCTGTCTCTCACGTTTCGTGCATTTCGACCATTGGGGAGAAACGTCAAAGTGCATCTCTTTTTTTTACCAATCCGTTTTTTGTTTTGTTTTGTTTTTTTGCTTTCTTGTAAAAAATAAGCTCAGCTTCATCGACTTGCTACTGATCGATTTCGACCGCACTATTGAAAAGTGTGCTGCTGAAAAATTGGCCTTGACGTGTTCAATTTTATTATATATATATTTATATATGTGTGTGTTTTTCGGTTCATGAAAGCAGTTTTGTTTTGTCATCTTTTCTGAGACATTGATTTCTTTTGCTTTTTTGATGAATTTTATTTATTTGTCATTATCTTTTGTTGGGAAGCTTGCTTATTTTAGTGGAACAAAGACTCATCTTGGAAATGAGAATGCAAGTTCATGTACATAATAGCATAATTATGTTCATGACTTTTCAACTTTCGGCCTGTTTTGATAAGTAGTGTTTAGCTGCTAGCGTTATGGAATGCAAGCTTGCGGTTAATTTGCTCGTCTGAGGGCGCTGATGTCGGCCAACGTTTGCTGCTCTTTTAATTGGTGAACTAGGCTTCCGGTTTGGTCCGGTTGGGAAGAAGAGAACGACGAACAAGAATGTCATTTATTATATTTATTCTACCCTGCTGCTTTTTATGCTATTTTATTCTGTCAAATGACCATCTATCACAGTATGCCGTATTGTGGTTGAAATTTTTCTTTCTAAACTGACAACATGATGAGAGAAGAGAAAAAATTTTTTTTATGGAAAAAGCATGTGGAAAAGATTGGAAAATTGATACGCTGTTGTTGTTGTTGTTGTTGTTGTTGCTAAACAGAGTTTTCAGGAGGACAAAACGTGGAGAAAGATATGTCGATAATTAATAATAATAATAATAGGATCATGTTTCTGTTTGTTTGTGGATGTGGCTAACAACGAGGCCAGGCTAGTTATGGAAAGTGTAGTGTTGTATTATTGTACTTTTTTTGCCCGAGGGACGAGAGAGAGAGAGAGAGAGAGAGAAATGGCTAGAAATTGCATACAAGCGTGTCACGATGGGAAAGCTTGTTTCTGCTGCTGCTGCCGCCGACGACGACGATTTGGTTGGCCAGATTTTGTGAACCATTTTTGCAAAGCGATTTGCTGCTAGTTGATTTATTATTTGCAAGAATGCGGAACCAAGCGTGGTTGGCTCGTCAAATGTTACTAGATTTGAACGGAAATTTTTTTTTAAAATTAATTCATATTAATAAAGAAGAAGAAAAGGATTAATATAATTTCATGTATAAAACAACAACGAATTCGTGTGTTCAGTGGAATAATGATTTCTTTTTTGCATTTCTATTGTGTTGTGTTAATTTAACAAAAGGAGAAACTATTTGTGCGCATTGTGTGTGAGCGATGAAATGCAACGCGTGGATTTTACAAAAGAAAAAATACGGCAAAGTGTGCAAATGGCGTGCTTTTTCACAGGCGGCATTTTTCTGAGGCTCGAATTTGCAATATTTTTTTTTAAATTATACTAGTGCAGAGTCTGTCTTTTATTGGGTTTTGCGTTGCTGTTAAGTTTTTTTTTCTTTTTTAAATTTACTTTTGCCCAATGCAAGCAGAGCTCATGATTTGAACTTGTCAGAATAGAGAGACGCGCCAAGTAATATTGGAAATAAGAGAATAATATGCAAATAGTTAATTAGGTGATTGGTTGATTGTTGTTTTTGTTGTTGCTGGAAATTATTGTGTTCTGTTGCAAATTAAATGAATTTTTTTTCGTTTCAGTTGACTATAGTAGAAGAAAAGGATAATGCAGACGACAATAATAATAATAATAATAATAGTAATGACGACGATGTAGAGGAGAATAATAATGATAATAATTCGTCGAGGGAGGTTAGTGGAGAAGAGAACGATGCGGAACAGAGGAATAATGCAGAACCGACAACGGCAAATTCGGGCGAAGATTCGAAGAGTCCCGAAACGCCAGGAGAAGAAGTTGCCGATACGGCAGTGCCGAAAGAAGGCGTGCCGTCGCCGGGATTGCTCAGGAGAAGCCAGCGTGCTAGCGCCAAACGGGCTCAGGAGCGCATGCGTGGTGAATTCAGAGATGTACTCGAAGGTGATAACTATACGGGCGATGGTTTGGAAATGGACTACGACGACGAAACTGGCCTTCATGTTGGAAATGTTGTGAGTGTTGATTTCTTTTTTAATAATTCAAATTTTCAAGTTCATTTTCATTTCCATTTACACAGAGGTCCAATTTGGAAAATGATTGGTCATCAAAGCCGAAAAAGAAACGCAGACTTGTAATTGAAACGTTACCAGATCCTTCGGATTGTCACTTTGTTATACAAGAAGAGGACGACGGTGAGGTGGTAGTGTTGTCAGATGACAGTGAAGTCTCAGCATTGCACCCAAGTGAAGTAGAAGCGTTGCGCGCTCAGTACATTAAAGTAATGATAGTAATCACATATACACATCCCTATACATAGATACTGTTGTTTTTGGAAATATATGTTCTTATTTTTGTTTTTTTTTTCAGTTTAAAACGAGTGAACTGAGTGATGAAGTGAGGATTGAACGGGAAAAAATGTTGAACGAATTGCGGAGCTTGTTACGTGCCGAAGAAGCACGACTCGTCATCTTGAAGAGAATGCACCTCAGTCAACAATTACCTGTCAAGGTATTTTGCATGTTCGATTATTTTAAATTATCTTTTTTGTTTGGTTTTATACAGGTATTATTTTGGGGAGGATATCCTGACGATAGTGTATGTATTGGGTGCATGGAATACTTACAGTTTGAAGCATTTTGCAGCATTCCTTTCCCCTGATTTGGGTGAAATTATATTAGAACGATTGAGTATTAATAATAAAAATATATGTATACTGTATTAGCTCGACAATTGGACTACATTGCCGATTGACGAGCGCTTCTTAAAATTATAATTAATTTGAAATAAACAGAACGGAGGAGCCTAACGTGTGAACCCAGAAATGGGTTAGTTGTGGTGTTGTGTGTTGTATATATGTGTATGATGTTTTGATAGAAAAGCGGAAAAAAGCTAAATCAAAATTTCGACTTACCGACTTTAACATTAGGGGGAGGAGGAAAGGAGAGAGAAAAAAAAGGATAAGAGATGAATTCCAACTAACTTCAACTTCAGTTTGATAAAAATCATCTCAACACATGTATCTGTGTGCTGTGCAAAAGTGAACGACAAAATGAGAAAAAGCACCAGCAGCAGCTGCAGTAGTCATAAGATACAATTTACAAAAATGAAATTTGTATAATGTGTATATTTGGAATATTTTTTGTCTCCTTTTTGGTTTTTTTCACTTTAGTTGATGCAGAATGTAATTTGTGAACAACAATGAGCTCAGTTATCGAAAAGAAGAAAAAAATAGGCAACAATTTTTTTGCAATTTTACGAATTTCTGTGAAAGGAAAATTTTTTTTCCATATGTTGTGAAAGTTGGAATGAAAAAGCTTAAGCGAAAAAAAAGAAGAAATATTTTTTCTCAGTGTTTACACGATTTGTTTCAATTGCCATTGCTTTGTCACAGTTCAATGTAACACTATAGATTATACGTATATATATACACATTTATATATGCGTGCACACATATGGGAAAATAGTAATACTACTACTACTACTATTGGTGGGTAGTTTTGTTTGCTTGGACATGTTATTTTTCATTGCTATACTGCTGCTGCTGCTGCTGGGTCGCTGTATTCTCATTTTGTTCGGCGTTGAATCGCCAGTCGCTTGATACAGCAGAGTTGATAGATTCGCATTTTGTTGTTCAATTGGAAAATTTTCTGTTCACGAATGTCGTCGTCATCGTGGTCGTTGGTCGGTTTTCCAGAAATTGTTCACTGTCGAAAACGAAAAGCAGACCAAGTAAGCCAGTGTTGAATTTCGCTATCATATTCTTCATACCCATTAGCAGCTAGTTGAAGAAAAATTATTGAGAAATTTATGAAAATTCCGGAAAAAAAAAGAAAACAATCGATTATCATTTCAATTCAACAATTGTGAATCATCATCGTCATTATTATTCGACCTTATTGATTGTTCAAATTTGTACATTTCTATCCGATGAACGGGTGAGGCTGGTTTCTTTGTATTTTTCAACGGCACAGGGTGGAGGAGAACATCCAACCAAAGTGAGCAGTGATGAAGAAATGGACAGATTGGGGGTGGGGTGATTAATTTTGTTTTTTATATGATAATAATAACCCCATAGCTAGCTATTCAGTTTTGCAATTTTCCTCCAGTTGTCAGTGTATCAGCATAGCCAGCCGTTGAAGCCAGCGTGAATCATACTGAACGTGGTTGTAAAATGCGCAACCAATTTGAAGAAAGAATTTTTTTTTTGAATTTATTATTAATTTTGATCGTTAATTGTTACTTTTAAAAATTGTGGTGATTGATATTCGGTTGACGATTTGGTGAAAAGAGAGAAGAAAAAATACCCAATTAACACCGGTGGAATGTTTTGTCGTTGTTGTTATTGTTGTTGTATGTTTGGTTGTTTTTGGTGCATTATTATTATTTATTGTACAGCTAGTTTGTGGAAAATGCTTCCGCAGATAGATAAGCCTTGCTTTTGCTTTTGCTTTTGGAATATTGTAGCCCGGTGTTTTGTGTTCGATGTGCGACAGTTTTGCAGTTGACGTTGTTTTTGACATTTTGACAGGTCTATTCTCAGTTCAGCCAGCCGATGGTAGCCATGGGCCGTGTACCGGGTTACGAACTGCAGGGGGGCGCCGGCAGACCGTCGGCTTATTGTCCACCCGTGGCCACACCGGCTAATTTCAAATCAGGCCATTCGACCGCAGCGGCCGCGGCCGCCGCTGCTGCTGCCGCGGCGGCGGCGATGCAGAAGAACGGCTGTCCCATGGAAATGGTCGGCAGAGGCGCCAAGGGCGTGCCGAATTTCGCGGGACCCGGCGGTCAGTTCGGTCCGTCCGCGTCCAAGCACCCGGCTTCCGGCGTTGCCGGTGTTCAGGGAAAGGGCATGCCGGCAGCGCAGGCCGCCGCCCAGGCAGCGGCCGCTCAGGCTGCCAAGCAGGCCGGCTTCGTTGACAGCGGCCAAACGCCGGCCCAGCGCAGCGCCGCGGCCAAGCTCGCCTTGCGCAAACAGCTCGAAAAGACCCTGCTTCAGATACCGCCGCCCAAGCCGCCGCCGCCGGAAATGGATTTCATCCCGAATCCCAACCAGCCCGACTTTTTGTACTTGCTCGGTTTGGACGAGGTGGTCCAGCGCGTGATGGCGATCAAAGAGCGGCACGGTAAGCTCTCGCCGACATCGCCAAAAGAGAAGGAAAATGCCGAGCCGGTAGACATGACCCCCATCACGCGACTTCCTTTCCAAAAGTCCAAAGTGCAGACCCCGTTCCGCTGCTCGCAGTGTCTTGTCGACTTCACGCCCTGCTGGAAGATCCACCTCGGCAGCATTACTTGCGAACAGTGCATTCGCACCAACCAGCGTAAGCTGCTCAAAGCCGAACACACGAGCCGCCTCAAGCAGGCTTTCATGCGCGCCTTGCAACAAGAACAGGAGATTGACCGCCAAATACAGGACGGTTCGTTTGTCATGTCTTCGTTGATGAACTTGCAGTCGGCGGCGGCGGCTTCCATGTCGCCCGTGTTGAATACCACCGGCATGGGCGGCGGTGTCGGTGCTGGCGTGGGCGGTTTGAACCCTGGCGTTGTTCCACCACCGAACGTTGGTGGTACAACTCCCAGTGTCGCCGGCAACGTGACCATGAATTCGCACGGCACGCCAACGGTCGGTGGCTTCACCGGCGTCGGCCCAACTACCAATCCCACCACTCCCACCACCACCCACAACAACAACAACAACACAGTTGGCAGTGCCAACAATAGCAACAAATTGGTTGGCGGTCCGTCGTCGTATGCCCCGACCAGCGCCAATGACGCCATATCCGAGTCGATCAGCAGCGCTATACGGAACGCCAGCGTGGCCGCGGCCGCGGCGGCTGCCGCCGGCAATTTGGCCGGCTCGTACAACCCGTTGGCGAATTTACCACTGGGCTTCAACCCTCAGATGATGGGCGTCGGCTGGAACCCTTTGATGGCCAGTCGTTTCCCGGCAGCCGCGGCTGCGGCGGCGGCCGTGGCCGCTGCCGGCTTGCCTCCGAATTGGATGCAAAATTTGCCCCGAGACTTCCTCAAACAGCTGCAACAGCAGCAACGAAACGCAGCCGCCGCTTTGCAGCGGCAGATATTTTTTGAAATGATGCCTCGTCAACAGAAATGGAAATGATGATATCATCATGGTCATGGTCATCACGATGGCCGACGCTTGGAAACACAAACAAACAAACAAACACAAAAAACAACCACCACAGCAAGCAAGCAACTTATTTAATTATTACAAAAGCACATGCACAAGCAAGCAAGCAAGCAAGCGATCATTTGTGTGTGTAGTACTAATTTAACATAACATAACATAACATTACGCACTCTGCGTGGACATTTCGTTCATTTATTTTTCTATTATTTTTTTATAATTTATCAGTATACTATTTAGTTGCATTTTAATTCTGTATGAAATTATTTTTTGTTGGACATCATACTGATTGCATGTTTTTTTCTTTTTGTTTTCATTTTTTTCACTGCTCTCTGCTGCCACAGATTTGAGATTGATTGTGTGGAAAAAAATGATCATTTCACCTCTTGTTTATCATTAATAATCAATCGATCATTCTTATTATTTATTTATTTATTGTTTGTTGTTTTTACTGTTTGTCTTTTTCCATTTTAATTTCTTTTTTTTTATGAAAACAATATAAAGTGACATTTTTGCTTTTCATTTTTTTGCAAATTTTCTGATTTTCGACGTGACGATGATATATATATATATATATATATATTATTTTACACGCAAAATATGCACATCCTATACACATGCGCACACGCAATTTTTACGTATTATAGATAGAATGTATTTTTTGTTTGTTTGTTTGTTTGTTTGTGAAGCATTCTATTGCGGATAAAAGGAAACAATTATTTACACATCTGCGATTGTACAGCAATGCATCAAATATGGTCATTATGATTATCAAGTTTTTCTTCATAACGTTTTCCACAATTATTTTAAAAAGACGACGGTGGACGGTTTGTTGTGCAAATTTTCCGCCGTGAATTATATATATATATATATATATATATATGTAAATAATACATATGATTGAAAGTTGGTTTGTTTGTTTTTACTTAATCACTCAACCTATTATTGCAATATCCGTTGTATTGATTACAATTAATATATTTATAAATTTTTGTTTTTATTTTTTTGTATTTCTGTTTTGGATGCTTTGGAATTGTCATTTTTTTGACAATTCTCAGTACACAAGTGCCGACAAAAGTAAACCCAATCAATATATATATATATATATATATATGCATAGTTGTATGGATCGGTTTTTTCCTCTGATTCTTCGAAATACACCCTGCTTGTTTTTTTACAGTATTCTCCGTGTTTATGGTTTTTGTTTTTATTTTTTCAAAAGTAAAGGAATATGTTTTACTTGATTTAATTTTTTTCGTTCTGTTTTTTTCATAAATCTTTCGGTTGAACGGCTGAACGGTTGAAGTTTCACATTTTCTTTATACGCAATTATTGTTCATCGTTGGGTATGGAAATTTGTTTCTTCTTTTACTTTTACGCGTGAAATTTTGCATGTTTTTTTTTGGTCTTGCTTTCAAAAGCGTTTTATCCAATTTATCAGGGTAACAATTTAGTCGAATATTTGAAAATTGTTCAAAGGCATCAGTTTTTAATTTTTCTGATGTACATGTTTTGTTTTGAATTTCGTAAAATTGACACTTCAAAACAGATGAGCAGATCTGTGTGCTGGTTCTACAAAGCAGAACTGCTCCATTTCGACTGATATCATCTTCACCCCGGGCTTGTTTGAAGCTGCAGTTGAAGCAAAATTTTGTTTCAAACATATCCAAATTGTTCAGCGCTGAAATGTGAGCCAACCACTCGGCCACTTTTGAACAAATTGACTTGTAATAAACGGAAAGAATATATTTATTCTAAATGAACAATCGTGCAATCTGTATTCATCTCGTAACTGGCAGATATGTGCAATATATTATTCAACTTTAAAATGTGAAAATTCTGTTCATCAAACCCAGCAGGGTTTTTTTGTTTCAAAATCACTTTCATGTTGTCAAATTTCTTCACTGCAATTACTGTATATTTTGTGAATCTTGATTTTCAATTTTCCACTACAATATTGCTTCTAATAATAAACGCAACGTTGTTCAGTATTGACTGAAACTATTTTTTGTTTCTTAAACTCACATTCATAAACAGGTTTTCTGCACGATTTGTATTGTCAGTTGTTCAAAACTTTAAAAATTGAAACTATTCAATTTCAAAAACATTCAAGAACCTAGTACAGTTCTATTTGTTAACCGAGAAATTTTATTCTGATATTACTCGTTCATTATTTATAAAATAGGAAACTGGCGTATTTGAAAACGTCGAATTCGAAACTTGTAAACTTACTACTACTACTACTAAGTACTAGCCCAGAATGGAGCAAAAAATCCGCGCTTCATTAGTATTTTCGGATATGTTTCAGAAATTGAAAAAAAAATTATTCATAATTTCCACAGAAACGTTCAGCTCGTTCGAAAAAGAACAGCTACTTGATCAATTGTAAAAGTCCATCTTGATCAGCATGCCGTCACTAAGCACCGGTAAGCATAATTTTTCCTCAAGTGAAGCAGTTGAAGTTTGTATTCTATTATAGTTGTTAGCTACTGACGTACATTTGAATTATCGATGTGGTGCATGTTTGTGATGTCAAACGTCTGCAGAAACAAATGTCTGTAGCATTGGATGTTTGTGATACATATCTAACAACAGTTGTTGTGTTAAGTATTGGAAAATAAATTTGATGTGGTTGTTGTTGTTGTTGTTGTTAATTGTACAAATGAAATATTTAAAATTTTCAAATTTTTCCTTTTTTCAACTCTGATCAATTAGTTGTTGAACATTGACGGTGGGTAATTATTGCTCGAAGAAATTCCACTACAGTATTCTGATGATAATGATTGTAAAATTTCAATTTATTGAAATTCTGTTGTTATTTGTGATAATTTTCTGTACCAAATTATTTTGTTCGAACAAAATCACAGCATTGTACAATGCATGGGGTTGACATTAAAATTTTAACAGTTCAGTTGAGCAGTGTGATGTGAATTTTTAAACAATATTCCACAGTTGGGATTACTTTAAAACTTTTCAACGGTCGTTCATTATTTTATAGTTCAATCGATGGTGCGTTGGTTCGATTCGCCTGTTTGCATTTTCCCATTCGACTTTTGCAGAGATTTTTGAATATCAATACAAACATAAACAAACGCCGATGAACAACAAGCAAGAAGAACGAGAACGTCGAATTGCTCGAATTGTTCGTGTAAGAAAATTTGGAAATGAAAACAAATTCATCAATTCTACTGTTGTATGGATGTTTGTTTGTTTGTTTGTTTGTTTTTTTGAAGGCTAAACAACTGGCCAATCAACATGCGACCAGACTGCGCGAACAGTTCTACGAAGAAGTGGAACGACAGTTGGAAAAGTTCCAACGGCGCGTTGAAAAGCGTATCAAGCGGGAAAAAAGTGCCGAACTGGAGCGACTCCACGAACAGCTCGAACGATGCGTTTGTTTGGTCGGCAAAAGTCACGTGAACGCGGCCGTAGAAATTTGTCGTCGTCGTCGTCGTTCAGTGGAAAAAGAAAAATTATCCCACGGTCACCAAGCGTCGTCTTCTTTTCAAAAGTAGCGATTGCAGAAATAAAATTTCTACAGTACTCTTTCAATTTTTCCATTTTTGCTCTACTGGTGGTTCATTTGTTGATTTTTTTTGTTGATTGATTTTTTACTTTATTTTATTCGTTATATCCAATATTATATTACAAATGTTTCTTTCGATTGAGCCCGATAACCAGCATTGCTCGATATTCTCGAATTAATAACGAAATTATCACCCTTTTCCATTTGACATGTCCATATATTTATGATATTATTGACATTATTATTATTATTAACGTTACAATTGCCCAATTGTATTGAACTTAATGTCCAATTTTAATTGATGAATAAAGAACAGTCTACTTTTACAGTAAGTATTACAGGAAACGGAATGGATCAACAACTCGCCGCTTGATCCGACCGGTTTTACGGTCAATTTTTAAATGTTGCAACTCAACAAACTAAAACTCGTAATAATATTTATTTAATTGCTGTTCCATTTAGGCATTAACATGCGACGACAATTTGCAACTTTTCCATAAAATGCACGCGATTACGAGATTCCAATTTTGTTTCACAAATATTTTGTTCCTCGTCAAACTGTCATCCATAATAAATAATACGTGATAAACAAATCTTCTGGATACCATATCCGCTTCCGCTTCTGCTTCTTCTGACCAGTTTTAAACGGATACACTTGAAAACTAAAGCTCGAACAATTATGCATTTCAAATTCATTTCACGAATAATTTGGTGCCGTTCAATTTGCACATTTTCTATAAACGACCTGTCATGAATTTTTCTAATAGAAAATTTTTCAACCCATTCTGCTGGCTACAGTAAGACGCCACAGACGATTTTTTTAAACCAATGAATGCCGAATCCATTAAGCAGCAAAAAAGAAAAATTCAACCACAGCGAAAATAAAAAATTAATTGTAAAATAATACACGTGCGTTTGGAATGGATAATAAATGATAATTCAAACGGTTGTCTGATGATTATTATCTCGACCGACGGATAGGATGCTTTTGTTTTGGACCAAACTATTGTTAAGTACAACAAATTCTAATTTTGTTTTAATTCAATTTTAATGTTTAAATTTTCAATCGAAAATTTCATATTCTGTATGGGTAATTTTTTTTAAAATTTATTTCTTTTTCAGCAACGCGCGTTGTCTGAATGTTCGTATTTTGGCGCGCAGTTTTTTCCATTTATCTAGGTCAATTTTGAATTTTCAATTATCATTCGACAGCGTTGGTTTTTATTTTCCAATCGTTCACTTTGTCAAATTATCATCATCGTTCGTTGATTGGTTCGATGCACGAAACAAGTATTTTCGTCGTGTCTTGACGAAAAGAATTAGTGTAAATTAAAGACATGAAAATTTGCATACAGTTATGTGCGTTCATCGTGCGTTGTTTGCTCTGTGAAGTTCATTTGGTGTGATCATCGACTGACGGTGTATGACGACTGCAGTAGATTGGTGCTGTTTTTCGTGCGTGGTGAAAATTCAACGTGGATCATGAAAATTAATTTTACTTAATTTGTCGAAAATTATTCATCATTTTTCAAATTTGCACAAAAAGAAGATGAACCTCATTAATGTGACTCGCCTATTTTGGTAAGTTGCATTTATTTTATCTGAATTTGATTGTTGTTCTTGTTGTTCAAAAGTATATGGCCTGTAATTTAATAGCATAACTATAACTGGGAATCAGTACAGTAATTTCAAGTGTAAGTTAACAAACAATTTGTTGGAAATCCCTTTTGTTTGTTCAATAGATGAAATATATGTGAAGTGTCTACTTTGAGATTAGTAACTTTGCAGTTGAATTTCTGAAGTTGCATTATCGGGATGACGTTGAAAATTATTTTCAGAAAAATGAGCAATTCAGCGTTCAGGTTTAGTGCATCCGTATAACTGTAGGTCGTGCAACAATGCTACAGGCGCATTGTCCGTCTATTATGCAAATAAATTTTGTCGGAAAATTGTTTCATCGTGTTGTGCATTGTGTTTTGACATTGCTGTATTTTTGAAGAGAAATTTGATGAATCGGTTTGATTTGCATTTTTTGAAAATTACTTGTCCACTCTACAGGGTTGTTTTAAATGGCTCACAGCTCGTCTGAGAACGTATCCAAAAGCACCGAAACTGAATTTGCATACTTATCGAACTCATCTGCCTTTTCATTCAGGTCGTGTTTCCACCGCAATGATAAGAGAATGTTGATCGTGGAATGTCGATTAGCCGCTGGTTTGCGGTCCACGAAAGGGGGTTTCAATTAATTTGAACCGCAGATTTGATGCTCCCTACGGAACTGATTTCTTTTGTGTCTCTACGCCCTGTCCCAACTACAGTATCAACCAACACAAAATGAGTATTGCTTCTGCTAGCAGCTATTTCTGATTCTTCTTTCTGCGAGTGTTACCTCCCCAATTAAGCTGTCGAAGTGCTTTTTGCAATTTTCTTTTCACTTATGCGGCAACGGTGCAATGGAATCTGAAACGTTTTCACTTTCAAGCTATCACGCTTATGCTCAATGATAACTGATGAACGATTTCTAACCGGGCAGGGTTGAACTGTTCATTTTATTTCCCTCAGATCTTCGTCAAATGGAATTTGGTTTGGCAATAGCAATGATTATATATATTCAACTAGAGACGCATGCACTTGAATAGTATGTAAGCTTTTTTACTTTAGCATTGTTAAAAGTTCATTTTCCATTCTTCATACTTGAAAATTGGTTTACTTTACATTTGTTAAAGATATTTGAATGAATATTTGCAACTATATATATATATATATATATATATATATATATATATATATATTGATATTTTCACTCAGACTTGGTAGTTTTGACTGAGATAAAAATAATTATCCATATTTATCTTTTCTTCGTATTTAACAGTGGTGTTTCAATATCAATTCAGTGCATTTGGAATGGGCAATATTAAATCTTTTCAAAAGTGAACAATTATTCCCAAACAAAGCTTTGCGGATGTGTGCATTACTTTTATTGTATAAACTGATGTATTTCATTGAAAGCGTCTTATTTCTAGAGTGTTATCCTGACTTTGACATACGCAGTTTCCAGGTTTGCCGGGAGTTCCTGGTAGACCAACTGCCCCTTCAGGTCCAGGATAACCTTGTTCACCAAGTTCTCCAGGTTCCCCTGGCCAGCCTGGTAGCCCGATTGGACCAACAGGACCGTCTCGCCCTGGTAAGCCAGGTGGTCCTGGATAACCAACGGGTCCCGGTTGTCCAGGATCTCCAGGAGGACCAGGTTCCATTTTGGAATCCGGTGTAATTCCTTTATCACCAGGATCTCCAGGCGATCCAGGAAATCCTTCGGGGCCTTCAGGACCAGGTTCTCCGGGTTCTCCTGGTTCTCCATCTTTTCCTTTATCACCCATTGGTCCTATTGGACCGATATCACCTGGGAAACCTGGCCATCCTTTAATTCCAGGTGGTCCACGCGGACAGGGTTGACAGGGTGGCGGTTTTATC
This sequence comes from Trichinella spiralis, assembly GCF_000181795.1. NCBI lineage: Eukaryota > Metazoa > Nematoda > Enoplea > Trichinellida > Trichinellidae > Trichinella > Trichinella spiralis. The sequence continues at coordinate 3,551,324 of NW_003526945.1, read as the reverse complement.
ACATCAAACCGTGGGCAAGTTGTGTTTGGAGTTTTTCCAGGCATACCCGGCTTGCCAGGCTTTCCAGCGCTTCCAGGCCGTCCGGGCTTTCCTGGTTGACCCCTAGGGCCTGGCGGACCCGCAATGCAGCATCCTGAAACGGTTTTTATTGGAGTTAATGTGTGTGTGTGTGTGTTTGATTTTTGATTTATTTCCTTAGTGTCACCTTCACACTGGTTTTCAATGCCGTTCATCTCTGGAAGTCCGTAGGCATTTCCATTTGGCATCTGCCTTCGAGTACGATTTATTGAAATCATTTTAACGTTTGAAATTTGCCGGATGAAGTCATTAGTGCTTTCCTGAAATATTCGAATACTTTTGTATTATAAGCTTATTTGTTTTCAATGATAATTCCAAATTTAGCTCCTTAGTAAATGGAGACTATTGGAAATGAACCACATGTCAAATGAAAAATAAATATTTTTCCCTTTATATTGGTTAACGTTTGCCAATTTATCAGTTACATTGGATGTTGAATTTTATATTATTTTCAAATGTTTTACTTTTAAACTACTACTTTTTAAGGAGTCAATATTTTGATCCTAATATTATAAAGAGCAGATGAATATATAAGAATATATTCAATCCGTTCGTGTCAGATCAATGAATAAATGATTATTTATAGTAATTAATTTCACTTACTTCACATTTAATGAGTTGGCGCTGTGCATAATTCTCGTTCTTACCAATATAGGTGTTCATTAGTGGCAGTATGCAAGAAATGAGCAGTAGTGAAAAGGTACTTAAAGCAAGTTGAATTTTAATCATTATTTGATAAGCTCGTATGCGCCTGCTCCACATTTGATCGCACTGTGATTCATCTTTACCTAGCAGCTGTACGTCTTTTTTCCTCTCAGTCATTGCATGCAAAAATCAGTCATTATGAAACGGAAAACAGTCAATTAGGTTTTCTGAAATATGTTTGAATCAGAGCAAGATTCTCAGCTACACGCGCAACCTCTGTTAACTAAATGTCATTGTCCGAACTGCTAAACTGGACCGTGGCGTAGGTCATACAGTCATAACTTCAAAATATGACCTTTGATTTAGAAAACCAATGTACGCACCTCTTATATGGCCTTAAATGATGAACTTTCACGATGAAAAATAAGCAACCGACCGTAGCAGTTCTTATATAGCGTATAAAGAGTTTTAAAAAAATATTTTGCATTCCGTATTTCCAACATGCCTAACGCATAATTTTTTGAAATAAAGGAAAAAAAAGAATAACGCTTCAAATAATTAACAAGCCAAAATTCTGATGCATATAATTTTACATATATTTATAACTTCCGTGAACATTTTCTGAATATAATTTTTACTGTAACGTTGCTTCTTAAACTGAAAATTCATTCAGAAAACAGAAATTTTTGACTAATTAGTGCGTTTGAAAAAGCTCAATTTATACCATTATTCATTATTAATCATAATTTAAAATCAATTCGATATTTATTTGCAAAGTGTTCAAATGCGTGCATGTTTTATGCGTAAGTTTTGCTTTGCCAAAATGATCTATCTAATACTTTTTGTTTTGTCTAGAATGCTTTTTTAAAATTTTCAATAAATAACTGCATTTCTGTCTCTACGTTTTATTAAACGTGTTTGTAATTATGCTGGAATGAAAAAATTCCGTCAATCATTTCAGCATTCAATCAGTCAGTTAGTCATTCAATCTTTACAAACAGCTAGAATGGAAAGCACCCGTAATATGCATAAAACGTATATTGAAAATTTATTTTCTTATATGAATTCTATCAGCTGATGTATCAGTAGAAACAGAATGACTTTCATCTTTTCTTTTCACAAGCTTATGATGCTGTTCATGTGGTTGCATTTGATTAGGCGGCGGGAAAATGGTATTGTGCATTTGAAGATTATTACCAGTAGAATATGGCGGAATTTCAATTCGCATTTGATACGAATTTGGAATCTGGACATCACTGTAGCCTGTAGGTGGTACTGGTTGGTAGGGAGGTGCCCATGGCGCAGGAATTTTCCCTTTAGCATCTTCAATAATTACTTCAGTGTCATCGCAAATGCAAACACCTGGCGGTCCAGCTGTGCCGGCTTCACCCATAGGACCAGGTAATCCGGGTATACCCATATCTCCAGGATTACCTGGCTCGCCTGGCCATCCTTTCTCTCCTGGCAAACCAGCTGCACCATTCAACCCAGGTAATCCAGGGCTACCTGGCGCACCCCGAAGTCCTGGATCACCTGCATCTCCTGGTAGACCTTGTATAATCTTCGTCTCAGGTGGCATTCCTTCATCACCAACAGCACCAGGAGGACCCATTAGTCCAGGGGGACCAGGAATGCCTGTACTTCCTGGTGGACCTGGAGGTCCTTGATTACCTGAAAATTATGACAATAATGCAATCGTGTGTGAACAGCTTTAAAATATTTACCTGGACGACCCATAATTCCTGGATCACCGGAATCACCAGGAAATCCGGGATGACCAACAGGTCCTCGTGGACCTTGCGGACATGGTAGGCAAGGTGGTGGTTCGTATACCCTTTCGGGAATGCAAGAAGCGTTTGGAGTGGTTCCAGGTCTGCCAACAGATCCTTCACTACCTGGTGATCCTGGCAGACCAGGAAGACCCGGTTCACCTGGAGGACCTTGGATTCCGGGAATACAGCAGGCTTAAAATTTTTAAATACTTCTAAACAGCCATTTGAGAATTTACTCAACTTACCAGGGCATTCTTGAAAAACGACTAATCCATTGAAAATAACAGATGATTGACCAAAAGATTGTCGTTTGATTAGAGGAGTTCTGGTGGAATGATTCTTGGGGCTTAATTTCAAAATTGAATCTTCAAGAACTCGAATCGAATCCTGCGGAAAACTCTGGCATTAATCCAATCGGTAAAAGCAATGTGAATGTTGAACTCACTTCGCAAGAATCAAAGTCATACTGGATGGCTGAGCTCAACGTTTGTGCAGTATTGTAAAGCATTGGAAAAGTAGTGCAAAATAGAATGGCAGATAAAAGGCTCAGCACACCAGAAACAATTATTATGCATTTATAAGCCAGTTCTTGGTTCATTTTTTCTTCATCCTTTTCGCTTTCATTTGAGCTGAAGGTTTCTGTACAGCTAGCTGTCCCTGGCATGAATTTGTTTTTCTCCATAAACTATATGACTATATCAGCAATTCTTAATTACCACAGCTTTAATCGGACGTGCTGGTACGGAAATGGAAATATTTAACTGCTACGTGTCATTTCAATTGAATATTTTCCGTAAAAACTTGTTTATTACTTATTTCATCTGTCAAATGCTGCTACAGTTCAAAGTTGAAGGTTTTCTCGGAAATTGAATTAACGTAACAGTGATTGGCCGGATGGTGGACAGTAAAGAGAAAAGTAACATCTGTTTGAACACCGCATACATGAATGACATTTTGGATTGCTGCAGCAGAACAAATGCGTACCACTTTATTGTTGTGATCCTGTTTTTGTAGAATCACTTGTACAAATTGTTGAACAGTTTTACAAGCTGAGGGCATTTCTTGATGAATTAGAATGAAAAATTAAACAGACAGATTAAATGAATATCTAATACACTTTTTTATGATTAAGAGTTTTGTAGTATTTTAAAATATTCATGTATGATTGTTCTGTGATATTACGATATGCCTGACGTTATTGATTGTTTGTAGTGTTAGTGAATTTTGCAATAATTTGCGATAGAGATAAAGGCAAAAGAAGATGCTTATTTGACATTTATTCCTCTACTTGATATGTAGCTATTGCAATGGACCAACAGTATGACTGAGCACATTCTTCTGATTTTTGCACTGTTGCAGGCTTATGAAGAGAATTGTTCATTTAAGCTTGTATTGCTTTAAAACATTTTTTCATCCTGATACTGATGGAATCTCTTATAAATAGAAATGTAAAATTAGTAAAAATATATTTTGTTAGCCGCATAAAAAATTTGCGCAAGTCAGGATAATAATAAAACAGAGGTATGTTTCACATGACCAAAGTCAACTTAAACCATTAACCTTGCTCTCTTTTTTGAGAAAATTATTTCATTCTTGTTATATATATATGTATATATTTAAAAGTTTGTCTTGTTGATTGCTTTTTCAGCTCGTAGTTTTAAAATAAGTTTTCTTTCTTCGCATTTTACGTTGTTTGGAATTTATTTTGTAAATTGTACGAAAGCTCATGTTGCATGTGTGTGTGTGTGTGTGTGTTGTTATTCTATCACTTCAGCATTTCAGCTATTTTAGTAAATAAATATTAGTTTGTCATAATCGAAACGATACTGAACTTGATGATGCAACATTGTCGATTGATAATTTCATAGGAATTACCATAAAAATAGGCATATGAATTATTGAAAAAGGCTGATAGATTATGCGGCTGTTTGCAGGTCGATGAGAGGTCAGTTAAAGTTGTTTGCACAGACTCAGATGTCAACCTCGACATCAGATAAGGTCAGGATTTCCGCTTCATGAAGACAGAGGAAAGCAAAAGGTGTCACGATAGCATCGCTTTTTCAAGGGCCACGGCGCCAACGATAGAGGGCGCTGTGAAAAAGCTCAGTATGTTGGAGGTGAAGAGGAAAATGGCGTTCAAGCTGTGCAGCTGAAATGAGAAAAATGATGATGAACAATGTACATTGGCCAGACCGTGCGGGTCATTGTGCAAGCGCCATACTTTAATACGTTTGCCTTTTCACGGCCAGTTCTTCCTTGAAGTTTTTTCAATGAAGCTGTTCATTGTCATCGTTTTCATTGCTCATATTATTGTACATATTCAACCGTTTCAAATAGATGACCTAAAATTAACGACTTGCTCAGATCGGCAGTTATCGTTGCAAGCTTTAATTAAACGCGCCGATGTTATCTTATCTGCTACTGTGCTATCCGTGAAAAAGTTAAAAAGTTACAGCGATTTTTTCGAAGCTCGTATTAGTATAAGAAGAATTTGGAAAGGCGAGCATTTAATTCCTAGCAGACGATTCGGTCAGCTAACAGTCCAGGGTATAGCAAATCCGAGTATATGTCACAGCAGAGCAGTTGAAAAAGACACGAAAATCTTTTTGCTAAAATTGCTGAAAGATGGTCGAATTCAACTTGATTCTAGTCTTTTATCTATAAATCTTGCTAATTTAGATGCGGTCAATGCGTATGTTCAAGGTAAGTTTTAACTCATTTTATATTATTTAATGATCAAAAGACATTTTTTCAAATATGTTAAGCATGTTACTCACTTTTATTGCGGAACTTGCCAGTGGAAAAATAAAATAATCTACTCTACTATACTGTAGTGTAGTGTAGTGTAGTGTAGTGTGGTGTGGTGTGCTGGATAAATTGCATAATATGTGAAATATATCGTACTTTGCACTGCTATTTGACAATATCCTTGAGAAAGCATACTTAACTAGTACTGCTTTCATCTTATGAAGTGGATAACTTGAAACTGTAAATATCATATCGCTTTTACGGATATCAGATTTTTGTGAACATTTCATGGGGCCATCTGCATCTCCTTGGAGATTGTAATAAATAACGATCAGTGGTCAGCAGCTGATTGAATAAAGAGGATGGAATAATCAAAAATTGGTCAGCGAATTTGCACAGTGTGCTTTTTTTAAGCGGATCACTGAAGCCGCCTTGAACAGTTAGTGAGTGATAATGTCTTCTGATAATTAGCTGTGCTACAGTGTTCGGCGCCGACGCGACCGCGACCGTATTGATTATTATGAAAATCTCTAGTCCAAATGTTTTATACTCTGGGTCGTAACAGAGATTCCATGTTTCAGATAGCACGTGGCCCCTGATTATAGTAATGACGTATTTCATCTCAGGCATAATTAGTTGCTCAACTGCTATGATAGATGAAATTAAGAAACCAAGTTATATTTCTTTTATTAAACAAATTGTTATAATCGTACAACAACTTTGTAGTTCATATATTGGATGAGCAGTTTTATTATATTTTCTTGTATAGTCAATAATAATAATAATAATAATAAGTATGCATGTTACTGACACTGTTTTTTTATTCTTTTTTGACACTGCTCATAATTTAGCTGTACGATAAGACTGCAACTTGTTTGAATGACAAGGTACAAGTATCCTGTTTAATTTATAGATTAATTATAATGTTTAAAGTGGAAATAAATTGACGTAACAATATTCAAATAATTTTTCAGAATAGCAGCAATCAAGAGGTGATTTATTATACCATTGCAAAGTATTAAAATTCATAACAGAATGATTGTCATTTGAAACAGTTTACATTATACTACATGATCAAATATGTTGGTTAAATAATAATAGTTTCGTCTGTTAAAAATTTTAATTTTTTGGAAAATATTAATTTATAATTTTCTGGCGGTTTGAATTAAATTTTTATTGTGCAAATGTTTTTCACTGTTAGATCAAACTATAGAAATGATGTATTTATGATGGTTATTTTTGTAGGAATTCCGTACAAGCTGAGGCCACCAGTTAAACGAAGTAATAACTACATTATTTATCTTTTCGGTATTGGTTATTAAATATTTTTGTAGTGAAACATTATACATTTTTTAAATAAAATATTTAGCTAAAATCTTAGGTTTTATTTTGAAAATTCAAAGTTTTGCACAACCAATTTCACTTTTCATTAATTAAACTGCAGCAGTGAAACTAGGTTTTTTTTTGTCCAGTAAATTTAGTCTATCAGTGCTAATGATGTTTTCAATTCATGTTTAGCTTGCATTAATCAATTTGTGTTGCTTTCTTGTTCCAATAAGCTATGCTTGATTCTATTTAAATCTGTTTCAGAAGGATGTGAAAAACTTGGCTGTTCTTTTGGCGCCATATGCCAGTATTCAGATGAAAAAGAGCCGTACTGTCACTGTCCATTTAAATGTGACAAAAGTCTGTATTCACCTGTCTGTGGTTCTGATCGAGTAACTTACAGAAGTGAATGTCATTTGAATCTTACGCAGTGTAAAGAGGAACGAAAAATTTACATAATCTTTTTGGGTTCATGCGGTAAGTTTTTTCTATTTCAGCATTTTTTAATGGTGATTTTATATTTTGAGCAAATTAAGCAGCAGATAAAAAAGGAATGCAGGCATTGATCAGTAATTTGATAATAAATATTCTGATATATAAATTTTGATTCATATTAATTAACTTCGGATAAGAAGATGTTAAAAACGACTTCATTCTAAACTTCAGAGGATCAAGATCCTTGTAAGAGTCTCCAGTGCCAGTACGGCTCGTATTGTTCAATAACGCCCGAAAGCAACACCGCGCACTGTGTATGCCCTGAGATGTGTTCAAATTCCGTTGCAAGTTTGCATACAGGGCCAGTTTGTGGTGACAATGGTAACACTTACGAATCCTTATGCGAGCTGCAAATGTAAAGCTTTGAGTGTGTATGTTTTTTTTATCTTGTTCAATTTTTTTGTATTTCAGACATTCATGCAAAGAAAAACAAAAAATAGATGTAAAATATTATGGAGTTTGTGGTATATTTGATTTTTTCATGCATGAAAATTGCAAACACTACAATTTACTTTCTTCTTCATTCAGATCCTTGCTTGAATGCAAATTGTCCGGATGGAACAGTATGCAAAGTGGGCCCTGATCGACAAGCACGTTGTCGTTGTTCCAAACAGTGCCCAGACGATTTGAAGCCAGTTTGTGCCAGTGATGGTCGTTCGTATAGAAATGTTTGTTTCATGCACGTGGAAAGCTGCAAAACAAACGAAGAACTCAGCGTCCTTCATGACGGTTTGTGCAATTCTAGTAAGTCGGAACTGCTAAGTTTGTTTTCTTTTTTTTTGAAATTAATTCTTATAAAGATCCATTTATTAGCTCCGTTTGTTGACAATTCTTGCAAAAATGCCAATTGTCAATTTGGTCAAAAATGTTACATAAACCGCTATGGTCGAGCTTCATGTCATTGTCAATTCGCTTGCCCACCGATTGTAAAGCCCGTCTGTGGCAAGGATGGCATAACGTACGACAACGAATGCATTCTTCACATGGTCGCATGTGAAAAGCAAATGTATAATTCTGTTCTTTACGCTGGAAAATGTGGTACAATGTGTTGAAATTCTGGATTAATGAATATTTTTTTTATAACTGTATCTGCATTCAACAGGATCTAGTCTGTGCGCTGGAAAACATTGCCCGTATGGAGCTGTATGCGACATAGAAAACAACAATTCATATTGTAAATGTCCAGTATGCAGTGACAGCTATGAACCAGTGTGCGGCTCTGACGGTATTACTTATGAAAATCCTTGCAAAATGGCGCGAAGCGGATGTCAAAAAAATATGGACATTTTCATTTCGTACAAATCGAAATGCGGTATATGTTGAAAGTTTTCAAAAACTTTTATAAATCCATATTATTATTAATTTTTAGATGGATGTGAAAATTTGAAATGTGATTTTTACTCTTTTTGTGTAAGTAACAGCAAAGGAGAAGCACATTGCCGTTGTCCTGATATAAAAAGTTGTACAGAGGTAAATTTTTGTTTATTAAAATCATGCTAAACAGTTTTTTCTGTAATTTCCCTTTGCCAACGTCTGTTCTGTTCGGTTCTTTTATTTTTAATATTAATTTTTGCTAAGCTCTTTTGTCTATTTGTCTGATTCAAATTGACACTGTGCCACACAGTTTGCACAGTTGTGAAAAACTTGAATGCCAAGAAAATGCGATTGCATTAGGATTGTAATATACAATGAATTTTCAAGTGTTAGTTAACTTTTGCAACAATTACGCCTACTTTCATGTCATTAAAAAATGATAGTTCATTATTTAGACTTATTTTTACTAAACACAATGCTTTCAATTTAGGATAAAAATACAGTTTGTGGTACGGATGGAGTAACATATGAGAGCATATGTCATATGAAACATGCTGCCTGCAAAAAGCGAGTTTTTATTGTTGCCGCTTCCCGAAGTTCATGTGGTAGGTTAATTTTTGATTAATTTCAAAAGCTGTTACGCAATTATTTTATCATTGTTTTCCCAATAGACGCTTGCCGTGGTGTTAGCTGCAAATGGCATGCAAGGTGCGAGAATGGAGTTTGCGTTTGCCCATTGGATTGTCCCAGACCTGTTGTAACAGATGTTGTTTGCGGCAGTGATGGTGTCCTTTATCCAAGCACATGTTTCATGTTAAAAGCAGCCTGCTTAAAGAATACTATTCTCACAACAGTACCAATAGAAGCGTGCATTCAAAATTCTCTATCTTCAAGTCATCATCAGAATCATTACATTTGGTCGCACAATGTTCCCATTGTGACGAGTAGCATAAGTGTTGCTCCTGCTTTAACAGAGTGTCGCTGTCACCGATTAGGAGCTCTTTCCAACAACTGTGACCATAATGGTCAGTGTCCATGCAAGCAACACATCTTTGGGCAAAAGTGTGATCAATGTGAACCTGGTTATTGGGGTATTCATTTGATTGCCAAAGGTCAAAATGGCTGCACTGGTATTGTTCAAATATTTTACTGTTATTTTGTTTTTTTGTAAAAATGATTTCAAAAATTCCATTTTAGCTTGCAATTGCTCAGTAGCTGGCTCGGTGCGAAGCGACTGTGAGCAAACTAGCGGCAGATGTGTATGCAAATCCCGCGTGACCGGTTTCAAATGTGATCAATGTGCTGACAAAACGGACATTTTTGGTCCAGAAGGATGCCAGCCATCTCTCAGAAATACTAGCAGCCCTTCTTGTGAAACATATCACTGTCCAAGTTACGCCGTGTGTAAGATAGAGAAAAATGTTCCAAAGTGTATCATTTAATAAATAGAATGATATACAGTAATACATAGAGTGAATTTCAGAGATAAATTTTACATTTCATATGCTCATAACATTATTGTAAAAACTGTAAAAAATACAAGTTTTTTGTAGTTCATAGCAGTGCTGTAGCTGTGTCATTTAAGTCAAAATATTGAAATTAGCAATAAAATGTGTAATAAAGAGCTTGTAAAGGTGGCAATTAAAATGTTTGAAATTTTCCCAGGATGAGCGTAGCTTCAAAGAAACTTTGCATAAATTAGAAGACTAGTTATTTCATTTAAACATTATTACTGTTGAATGAAGCCATGCATGGAAACAGCGAATTGGCAAAGTCTAAATAGTTGAAAAATTTGCGTAATTAATTATCTAATTGTAGTGAAATATTGAAACGTAATGCATATGAGGAATTCGCTGAACAACAAGAGTAGGCTAATCATGAAATACTATAATTTTGTTATTTAGCATAATAGTAATGGATTAAGGAGAGTTCACCTTTGAGCAAAATAGCAATTCGTTTCTGATTTTAATAAAGTATAAGCGTTGAACATCATATCAAATGATTCTCTTGTAATTGTTTTTGTGTGTATCAGTTCTTGTAATATGGTTTTCATTATTAGAAAAGCTGCACCATTACTGTTTAGTTGAAAGTTGAAATTTTTCATGCATTTCATTCATGCGAAGATGGCCATTTAAGCACAGCTATTATTTCTGGATTACTAAAAAGACAGTGACATGCCGAAAGTGAGACATTGCCAAGTAAGTGTACAAAATGACTTTCTTTGAAGCTCCTTGTCCATAAAACGCTAACTGTCCATTTAAAACAACATAGCAAACAGTCAAAGTAAACAACGGACGTGAGCGTAGTGATGAAAAGAAGTCGGTAATGAATTTAAAATGCTAAAATTAAATTATATTTGTTAAAGCGTCAAAGTTTGTGCAACTTCCATTAAAAAATTCATAGTTTGTGAAACGATAAATAGGCATGTAAAATAATTTAATCAGAATTATTCGATTAAGCTGCGCAAGTCATTTTTTGATCAAATAAAGAATTAAAGCAGTTTCATATTTATTGAATTTTGAATTGTTTTTCTCAAGCCCCAGTAATCATAATTATTTTGATATTTCTGTTTTAGAACATGGTAAAAAATACCTAAAGAACCTAAGAATATTTGCCTATTATGATGTTAAAGTGCAAATTAGAACGGCCACAGTAAATTATAATTTTGAGTACATTTTCATAGTAGAACTTGAATCAATATTTGCATGCGTACAATTTTCAGTTCATCTTACTGTATCATCTTAATAATTGAAAAATCAAATCAATTTAACTTTCAGCTTATTTTAACAAAAAATTTTTGGTTTGTGCTTTTTTAGCTTTTGAAATGCCAGAATATTATCAAAATATAAATCATACACAGCAGTAAGTCAAATCAGTTTGTCGTTGAAAAACAAATAAATTTTTTCATAGATTTCATAATAAAAACTAGAGTCATATTTTAGTCTTGATAAAAAAGATAAAAATTAAAAAGATAACTGGTAGATACAAATGATGAGCAAGTATTTGAAAAGATACAGTACTTTTTGTCTCTCACTCAATCATTTGCCTACGTCAGTGCTCAGGTTTCAAGTGAATATTATTTCATTTTAAATTTATAGTGTTATCCCATTACTTTGCGATTTAATTTAATTTAATTTGAATGTAACATATTAATTCATTTTGTTGTGAGTTACTGCTAAATTTGCGCTGGTGAGATCGTGGTATTTTATTAATCATTGCCTGAATATGTTTTGCTTATTTGACTAATTTTCCACTTATTGAGCAATAATGGTGCGCAACTTACAATGTATTTATTCAAATAATTTCTTGAAGTAAGAGATTTTTCTTTGATACGGAATTATGTATTTCATTTTTTCTCTCTACTGTGATAGATTATGGTTGACAGATATGTGTAAACGTCAATTTTTGCCACTAGAAAGTTAATGGATCTAGGTGGATGTGATGTTCAACTACTCAGTGAATTGTAATTTGTGTAATTTCAAAGTGTTATTAAAATGTTCTGAATTATATAATGAAATGAAATTTTTTATTTAAAAAAAATTCCATTTATAATATTTGTAATTAACGCAGAATTAATGTCAGTGTTTAAATGTGTGCTTAATCAGTTGCTATCTTGTGTTTACAATAGTTGTTTTCTTGCGGTGTTGTTTAGCCGTTCTTCTACATTATTGAATTGTGAACATCATATCATATCATATCTAAGTTCTACTTTTTAATTTTCAGTGATTAAAAAATAATTATTGAACATAATTTTTCTCACCATCATATTAGTCATGTTTTCAAATAAAATATCAGAGTACTTTTTTATGTCTAGAAGTTTAGCATTGTATTGTTTAGTTTTTATGTCTGGATGACATTTACTTACTAGCTATTTATTTCTGTTCAAATTGTCAAATCTATGAAAATAGCATTTTTGTTTGGAATTCTAAAGCAAATGTGTTGATCAGGAAGAGCAAATTTACAATGATGGGTGTGACAGTTGATGTCTGGCATAATGGGGCAATTGGGAAATGAATAATACCGTGCAGTAGACGGACTTAGCTAGCCATCTATCTCTCTATAAACGATCCAGTGGTGCGCTTGGAAATTTTGGTCAAATATACAACTTTGGTAATCTGTTCAATTTTTGAATTTCTCTCCATAATTATGTTATTATAAATTTATGAAAAGATTTTTCAAAATTTTCCAAACATCCAATCATCCAATTTAGTATAGAATTTTAATACAGGTGAACAAGAACCGAATTTTCATTGCTACGCACTAAATGATCTATATACGGAGAGAAGTGAAATTCGATGGGGAATCGTTGTTTTGCATCACCAGTTGTTGCGCAGAATTATCGCCAACAAATAAAGCAGTTGGTGATTTTGCTTGAAAATTTATCATTTTCTGCAATTTTGAGGCACCTTTGTTTTGTTATTAAATTTATTTTATATAAAATTTCAATGAATTTTTAATTGAAAATTATTAGTTGACAACAATGAGCGCAAGAGACGCTTCAAACTTATCATTGGTGAGAAGAACATGGAAGCCGGTTGTTAGGCATTTATAGCGGAAGGCCAATCAATGCAGCATCAATATGGCAAGTAAATTTTGCGAAAGAATGATAAATGTTTAAACTCATCCTGTACGGCAAATTTCACTTTTGATCAAGGTAATCGATTATTTTTCAATGCATTCTAAAATTCTCTTTAATTCACCAAGAAAAGCATACTATTCTGCTTTATTTTATAACTGCGATGATATTTTTGATGATGTTCAATTAAAATCTTTTCGATACTTCAAAGTAATTATGAAATAATAGTAATAATATTGAAGTTATCATGAACAGAAATTGTTTTATGGAAAAAATGTTTTGCTCCTTTCTTATATGCTATTTTGAGATTTTCTAAATTAGTTGTTGGATTGGTTGGTAATTTATTGATCGATGAGTAGTAGCTAGTATATGCTTTTTCAATTTGCAATGAATAGAATTGTAATGTAGAGAGTGTAGCAAGCAGTCGATATTATCAAATCTTCTCGCGTACTTCATTCAAAATGGTGATACTCTCATGTTATTTTAGTGGCATTATTTTGGTGGAAAATAAAGTGTCTTCTCTACTAGTGTTCTGCATAAACTTAAGCTCAATAAAAAACTCCTTTTATTGTTGATGTCAGTTTTCATGATAAACAATAATACATATATATATATATTTATTTATTTTTATTGCAAATAAGTAAGCTTTGATTTTTAAGTTGAAATTTTGCATTTTTTCGCAGTATATAAACTAGGCTTATTTTCATCATTTTGTGTAAAAACTGATTTAAAGCTACTCAGCACAGGTATGGAAACCTGTTTCTCGTTTCTCTGACGCTTTTCTTATTACAACATTAGAATATATTTGTATAACGCGTTATAAATGTGTGTCAGGGACTTTTTACCTCTTAATTGTTAGCCTCTAATTATGCTACTTGATTATTAAATTTCAACAACAAATTTCGATCTTATTTATAAATACTTTTCATTCACTTATATGCTAGTTTCATTATATACGACGGCTGAATAGCAGTTGCCGCAGTCATTTAAATTGACGCAGGCGTCAATGCAAATGCACAGATGGTGCAAAGTGATGCTTTTCATGAAAGAGAACTTTTTTTCTGTGAAATGTTGAACTAAGTGCAACGTTACACTCGTTACAGATGTAAGAATTCAGACTTAGCTAATGAATTAAATTATTCATTTACATGTAAACCTTTTTAACTTGCTTACTTGCTTTTTCACTGCTCAAGTGTTTGCTGCGCTTATTGTTTGTCAACTAGTTTCAGCTTCTGGAAAATGCTGTATCTGTCTTCTGGAAAATATCGATTTAAGATTATTACATCTGCAAGGGTCGTTGATGTTTTATCTCTGTTTTTACAATGGTCGTAAAGTGAAACTTTTTCGGTAAGATTTTGCTATTTTGCATTCTCTGTTTCTGACGCGCTACTCTGCGACTAACCTTTTTCTCCGTCCGAAGCTGAAAGCATAATATTATTTACTTTTTTTACATTTGCATATTATCAGTTTTTCTAGTATACTTTGTAAAGGACAGCCCATTCTGTATGCCAGTGCTAAACAATAGCGTCCGCATTTCCAAATGTCTTTATTCATATTCTGTAAATTTGACACATTCTTACAGTAGCAATATTTTCTATCCAACTGGCTGGCATTGGCCAAACAGGGTGACGTAAAACAATGCTATCAGCAACAAATGCGGTTTGATGGCCAATATTGACTTATACACCATAACCGCATTTGGCACAAGTTATTTTGGTTGTCGATTTTGCACTGGAGATGTCAAGCAATTTGCAGGAGGAGCCTTCTGAAGCATTGCCGCCAAGGGGGCATTGGCAACGTTGGTTGCATAAGCTAAGTAAGTGATGTTTGAAAAAAAAATCTCTTCAAAGCTGGATTCCAACAATTTTTCTCTTCTCTTTGATGAAAATTATTCTTCCTCAGAAAAGATGGATGTTAGCAGCAACAAATAATTTTTCTTCATATGCAACGTATAGCTAGCTGATACGCTTTATAGCTTTTTCTGCCCTTCATATTTTATTTGCTTCATTGTTTTCTTTTTGCTCTTTGCAAAATCAGACTATTATTTTCTTTCACTTTCTCTTGAACAGGCCATTTTATTTTATTAAATCAGGTTAAAATAAATGGACTGTTGCAGCAGAATGGTGTTTTCTCTTAGCAAAAGGAAACTGTCCATAAATGAGAGCAGAAAATTGTGGCTATTGCGTGTACGCGTCGTACTTTTCGATCTCCATCATTTATTTATACATGGTAGTTTTTGCATTCACTTTAAACTAAATGTTAAGTCACAAATGACAAATTTAAACTTTAAAATTTTATTTTTAAATTCTTATCTGCACTCATTAAACTCTGCATATAACAGCATTTATTGCATCTTATTTTGCAATTCATTTCTGCATATGATATCAGTAGTGCAACAGCGATGCTAGTTCCCGTTTTCAGTATGTGCATGTTTACTAAATTTTTCCACTGTTTTTCTAATAGTATACGTGTAGGAACGTGTTAGTCTAAGTACCCTCTAGTGTTATTTTTACTGAAATTTAGGTCGATTTCTCTAGTGAAGAATTTAATGATGGCAGTCATTTAAAATCATTCTTTTTTGATTTATTGTTTTCTGTAATCTCATTTAATAAACAACAGAATTTATGCATTGGTTGCTGACGCTATATTGTCTTTTTTTTAAAAAAAATTTACTCACTTTACAAGATATTTTTGATCATTTTAGAGCCCAGTGTAAGAATACAATCAGAAATGGATAGAGCAGTGCAGTTTTGCCGTTATTACAGCAAAACGTTGATCATCATTTTTGCACCGTTAATTTTTCTGCCATTGGTATTCACCCCTGGAACTTCGGTAAATATTATTCTTGCATTTATTGGTTTAGTAATTGAAAATTAAACTCCACATAATGCAAAAGCTGCAAACTTATTTTGTTATCGTATATGAATTTGACAAAGAAAATATTGCCTTTCTATTGCAGCAAACAATTACAACAATGAATTCCTCCTAGTTTGCTGTACTGTCTTCTGGAATTGTAAACTGCTGTAAAATTTATTTGCTTTCAGTACTTCCTGCAGAATCAGTTTTTGTTTTATCAGCAAGTTTTTTGTATCTAGTCCAGCATTTTCGTAAATAGTACTTTGAGTTGGATAAATTTGTATTATTTTAAATTTTACATTATGACAGTTTTTTAAGCTGATATTTGATAGATGGAAATCAATGTAATCAGTCTTGAATTTAGGAATCGAAATGTTTGTATGTTGTGTTGCTTATGGCAGCATATTGGTTGTTCGAGGTGATGCCTCTGGCTGTTACTGCATTGATTCCAGCATTTTTGTATCCAATTCTGGGAATTATGTCGTCATCAAAAGTTTGTGAAAGTTACATGCCTGTAAGTCAAGCATTACACAAAAAGAAAGCAAGTGGAGCGTTAATGAAGTGCATTTTTTTAGGATGTAAACTTTCTTTCTTTTGGTGGTTTGATTGTAGCTCTAGCTGTTGAGAAGTGTAGATTGCACAATCGAGTTGCACTTCGTGTGTTGACATTAGTTGGATCTGATCCAAAATGGTTAATAGCAGCAAATATTCAAAGATGAATAGTTATAAATAAATAGTATTTCTATTTTAGGGTTATGTTTGGCTTCATGACAATTACGGCATTTTTGAGCATGTGGATGAACAATACCGCCTGTACTGCAATGATGGTTCCAATTGCTCAGTCCGTCATTGAAGAATGGAATCGCAATATCCCAGAAGAGGAAGTTGATGGTACTGCAATTCAGTATTTTTAAAATAATTATCAAAATAATTCTAAAAGCATATACAGGTAATGAGTCAACTGAGCTAGTGGTGAGGCATGATAAAGCGGATAAAGATAAACCTAAAGATGGCAGTCATCTTGGAGAGAGCAGTGCTAGACAAGAAATAGTACCTGGTGAAGTTAGGCAGATGACTAAGGAGGACGAAGCAAAAGCAAAAAGTCTTCTTATTTCCATTGCTTATTCATCGAGCATTGGTGGTACAGCGACGCTCACTGGAAGTCCCACTAACATAAGCAGCATTGGATTGCTTAAAAAGTTTGTTATGATAATAATAATAATAATAATAATAATAATGATAAATTTTTAAAAGTAGCAAATGCTTTGATTTTTTAGCCTTTTTCCACTGGATGGTGGACGCAGTGTTACTTATGTTAAGTACTTTCTCTATGCATTTCCAACAATGATCTACAGCTTAGTTATTTCATGGCTGTTGCTGCTTTTCTACTTTATCGGTCCTATGAAAACAATTCGTCAGCTAAATTGCTTTAAAAAGAAGTCAAGAGAGCAGAAAAGAGATCGGATTAAAGATTTAATTGTGCAGCGTTACAAAGCCTTACCACCAGTGACATTTGCTGAATTGTCTGTATTAGTTATTTTTGGAATATTAATTGTGTTGTGGGTATTGCGTGATTTGGGATTGCCAGGCTTTAGTGGTTTTGGAGTTTTGTTTAAAAAAGGGTAACGATAAATCCACTACAAACAGTGATGATTTTTATTTTAATTTTGTTCCTTTTTTACTTTTTTAGATTTTTTTCTGATGCTACGAGCGCTGTACTGATCAGCGTGGTACTGTTTGCTTTTCCAGATACCCGTCCTTCTTTCACTATCCCTATTCAAACTGGTTGGTAGCATTTTTCAACTACTCCTTTTATTTATTAATCAAAAAAAATTTATATTATTATTAGAAGGAAAAAATATCGGAAAACCTCAACCGTTTGGAACTTTGATGGACTGGGCAACGATGAAGGCACGTTTTCCTTGGGATGTAATCTTTTTGCTAGGCGGTGGCTTCGCATTAGCAGCAGGTGTTAAGGTAATAGTGATATTTTGCTTTTTGATGCTGAATATTGCGAAAGAAGAGTTTTACAGGCTTCTGGATTGTCAGTTGCTATTGGGAATTTGTTATCAAATATGGGAAACTTGCCGGTTGGTATCATTCAGTTACTTTGCGTCCTTATGGCGATTGGGATTACAAATATTGCTAGTAATGTTGTCACCGCTAGCATTTTGATTCCAATAGTTTCAGGATTGGTAAGCTAATTTATAAAATATAGACGATTAATACAAATGGAACAAGCTCAATCACGCCACACATATAGGCTAATTGTAGTGCCGAAACAAAAACTGTATTGCTCCACGTGAAAGTGACATTTATGCAATTTGTAGGCGCAGAAATTAACGTTGAATCCGCTGTCGTTGATTTTGCCTGTTACTCTTGGCTGTTCTTACGCTTTCATGCTTCCAGTTGGAACTCCACCGAATGCGATCGTTTTTGCTCCTGGATTTTTAAAACTTTCAGATATGGTAAATGTTACACTTATTGTATATGTTAAACTGTAAAAATAGTCTGCATTTTAAACATTACTTTTAGATTGGAGCTGGATTTTTTATATCCATCGCTACATCGCTGGTGATAGTTTTGCACTCCCAGACCCTAGCTCGTTTGTACATAGACCTTGATAACTTTCCCTATTGGGCCATGGTACAAAATGGAACTGTCGCAGCTAACATGACAGCAAATGCTTGATTCTTCATATTTCAGTTACACGCTTTATTTGTTCAATTAATGCTTTTTCAAAAATATTAATCTGATTTTAGTGTGTGAGTAAATAAAAATCATTTCATTACCATTTGTATCTTTAAACAGAGCAAGGACAGCAACAATCTGCCATTTACAATCATTAAATTCATCACATCACATTTTAGTACGGAAAAGCAATTTCAGAATTGAATGTTTTATCATTATTTCGGTATGCTTTTTGCATTGTATTTTGTCATTGGGTGCAGATTTTGCAAGTTGCGAAGTTTTCGTATTACTTGCACAAATAAAATACAAGATATTCATATTCAACATGCCAACAAAATGAAACATTTCATCTTCATTTTATTTACTGCTGCTTTTTATATTTGTCTATATTTGCTGAAGCACAGAAAAATTTACATAAACCAGCCATTCGTTGGTGATCAATATCAAGAAATAATGATTTAATTTAATACGCTTTGTTTGCCATATAGTAAGTAATAAATAATTCAATTTTATATTATTATTGAGGTATTTAATTGTTCATTTTGCAAGTAATTTAATGAACAGATATAGCTAGAGCATCTAGAAAGAATATACTTTAGAACCGTGTAAAGTTGAATAATATTTTAGTTTAATCAAACAGTTAAGCAATTTTGCATTGATAAAATCACAAATAATTAGACAATTGTTAAAAATTATTTGAAATTATGTAAAAGAATGGATTAAATCATAATTTTAAGCATAATATTGTATTTTTAATTTTTAAGTTTATGCAACTATACTGTAATTAATTTGTACTTGAATATTACCAAAAATACTGAAATGCTTTTGATATTTATTCTACACGTAATGTAAATTATTTTACAATGTAATTTATAGATTATATTTTTACAGAGTGTAATGAAGTTAACGTAGTCAGTGTTCATTTTCTTGTCGTTACTAAATTTCATACATCTGCGTATTAACATTTAGATAATCATTTTATCTCGAATTAAACGTTCGTAGTTATCATTTGTAGGCGAAACAATTTGATTTTTATACAACTTTCATTTTAGTATTTATGAAAATTTTTAAAGAAAATGAACATTATATTTAGTGAGATCAAACAGTTTTTAAAATTTTATTATGCAATGCAGTTGCTCGAAATGCATTATTGCTGGTTGTATTGTTTATTCTACGTGATCGGTTATTTAAATAAAATTTATCAAATGAAAATTAGTTGCTATTATACTAATTTTGAATTTATGTATGACATTTCAGTTGTAAGTGAATTCTGAATTACTGCTTGAAAATGCGATTCATTTGAATTTTTTTAAATTAAAATTTCAATTTCTTATTGAAAGCAGATTTTATATACCATGACTGAAAGTAATGAAAACGAAAAGGTGTGTGATGCTCTGGAAAGCATTGAACAGCAAATTACTGATAAAGGTAACATTTTAAACACTTACTTATGAATTGGTTTTTATATTATTTATTTAGAGCGACAAATTGAATATGTATTTTATTGTATTGAAAAGAAAAGGGAAGATGGCAAAAGTATGAAATATTCTTTTTTATCGTAGATTTAATATTTGACCAACAAGTTTTCGGTATCATTGTTCACGCAGAGAGATAGATAGAAATTTTCAAGTAGAACAGTTTGAATTCATCTTTTTTGAAACTTGAAATAATATTCAGTGAAAAATGAGGAATATTTTATTAATACAGTTCGATGAGTTGAATTTTAGAAGCAAAGGATTATTTGATGAAACAGAAAGCAATTGTACAGAACATTCGTGCATCGGATGATATTCTGACGGAGCGTCAAGCTACTATGCAAACTTTGATTGAACATCAAGAGCAAATTAATTCGAAGTAGGCTATTGTTGGGTTGTTCATAATTGGAATTAATCATATTTCACAATTTCAGAATGGCCGAAACGTATTATTTGCTGAAAGATAAGAAAAAGCATTTAAAAATGGAATTGGCATCGCTCAAGAAAGAAATTAGCAGTCGAAAGTAATTTGTTTTTGTTTAATTTAAATGATAATTTGTGAATTGAATTTTGACAATTTCAATTTTCAGGGATGCATTTGAACACAACGTGAACAGTACTGTTGATCACGTTGATCAACTGCGTTGCGCAAGAAAAGGATTGCAATTTGCCGTGAAGTACAAAGAGAAGCTCGATGCTGCGAAGGAAATTAATGGAAAAATTAACGCTTTGAAGGATGAAATAATGGAACAGAAAAATTATTTAGAACAGTTGAATATTTCACACGACAGTAAGTAATTTCTATCAGTAGCATAATATGTGACGAATTGTGATGTAAAATTTATTTTTTATTAGAATATGATAATTTTAATGATTGGGTGAAGGTGTGTTGTACAATTGCAAATTTCTACAAGCAAAATGGGGAATTGCATGATAAAGTTGAAGAATTGTCTGCTGAAATGGCGAATTGTGAAAACTGTGACCAGGATATTGTTGTTCAGGTTCAAAAAGCATCATTTTGCAATTACTTTTCAAATATGTATTTTATATAAGTTTTCAATAATAGTGTTTTGCAATTTTCGATATTTAGTCAGAAAATGATTCTGTCGTGAAGTGCGCGAATGAACCGGTGGAACAGGAAACGCTCGACCAACAGCAGCCTGAAAAGTATAATTTCAATTTTTAATTGTTGCTTTTAAATTCTGGCTAAATTGTCAAAAATGTGCATACAAGCAGACTCTCACCGATGCAGCAGCAGCAGTCGTATGCTGAACCTGTGGAAGTTGACGCGGACAGTTTTCAAGTGCGTAAAGCTTACGACGACTGGCTATTAAAATAATTGAGAGAAAAAGCGATTCTTTTCCCCCTCATCCCATGCTCTGTACCGTGGTGAAAATATTTCAGGGCCAATGTGAACAACAAGAATTGGGCAATTGCGACGCTGTGGATGACGATAATTTGTCTGTATCTGAAAATGGATCTTTTGGTATGCTTTTTTTTTTAGCATAATAAATTAATTGAATTGAAACAATTGTCTATTTTTTGTAGGTCCAAATTTTTTAAAGAATACATTTTCGGCAGAAAAAGATGCACTGCAGTTGATGGAATTTCAAAACGAAGACAACATCTCCACTGGCAGTGCAGTGGAGGAGGTATGGGGGGAAATTTTTGCATCTGATTTTTATCTCACAGTTTGTCTTACTGTAGTCCGTTAAGCCTGAAGAAATTGATAAATAATGATTGATATAAAGCGTATAGCTATAATATTATTGATTTAAATTTATCAGTTCAGCTGTGATGAGACGTATTTTCGTTTTGAAGAATGTAACTGTTGCAAAGAATGTCGATTTGTTGGAAATGATGGCAACTCCTATTGCTGGATTGTCAATTGAAGAAAATGAAAATACTCAAACGGAAAGCGAACTCAGTTTTGTCTACACCAATAATATGCAAAACATGTCCACCAATTTCTCTAATTTTGGTAACCAAGGAAGCAGATTTTTTCATATTTAATAATTTAATATACTTTTTTGTTAAAAATGTCAAATGCTTCAGGAAATGCGTCACCAGCATGTTCTGAGAGTTCGTTTGGTTTGTTGGCGGAATTTATGGATGATCAAGCGTCCCAGAGATCATCTTCAGCGGCAAAGAAGCGAAAAATTGCAAACTTCAAATTTGGTAATAATAATAATTTTTCTGATCGGGGTTGTTTTTTCACATTTAATCAAAAGCAATAGTTGTGGAAAAGCGATTTTCTTTTCTTTCTCAATTATTGGTTGTTGGTAACGGTTATTAGTTTGGTTTTCGATTTAATAGTTACTTCTTCTTTTCTATATATATATATTTACTTTTTGCATGATGATTTCTGTTTGGAGTGGAAATTTTCTTTTGCGTTATTGATTAAAGAATAAGAATAGTAATGTGGTATGAAATCTGCTATGTATGTGGTGAATTCTATTCTATGAATAATTTTTATTTTAAATTAGAAGCAGTTATTAAATAATATACATTTTTGGTGAATGGAATATTTTGCTCGCAATTTATTGTGTATACTTTGTCTTTTCTTTTTGACTTAGAATTTTCATTGAGTATATTAATAATGTTAATGAAAACGCACGGCGGGGATCGGGGCGGCAGAGTGACCAAATTGTGCTTTGATTCAGCTTGATAAGCTTTGCGATAAGAGCGATACAAGAGGTGATTGGTGGAGGGTCTCAGTGTGAAGCCGTTGAAAGCGACCGTATCTTGCCCGGGGGTTTGATCTTTGATCAATTCAGCTTTAATAAATAAAGAGAGCTTTTCATCCACTTCAATCTCGACCATTATCAAATCAGTTCATTTCCAATGCCGGACAGCATCCAGAGAAAATTAATTGCAACGAAACGCTATTTTGTCTATGCTCAATCAGCCAGGCTTGCAATTTGGCAACTTTAAACTGTATTGATTTATTTATTTATTATTATTTTTTGCCTATTCAACATTGCAAATCGCCGACAAGATATATCATCCCCTTGATATTATATACAGTTGAATGAGTGTATATTTTTCTGTGTTGCTGTCGGTGGCTTGCTTATTATTTTTGAAACTACTTGCCAAGCTAATGAAACTACGCAAATTTAATCATACTTTTAGAAGAAGAAAATACTTTGCCATTGAAATTGCTCAATTAAAAATGGTCGATTGGAAAATTGTGCGAAATAATTGTATTTCTCATTTCTACTGCAATTTTTTTATTAAATGATGAACGGAAAAATTGCAATTCTCCTCTAAATTTGATGAATTTAATTTTATCAATTAATTAATTTATTATTATTGAAATTTTATTTATTTTTTCGGTTCATCTTGTTCCCTGGTCTTAGTGTATAGTATTCATCGAATGACAGGTAGATGGATATTAATAATGCATTCCAATAGCTTCTAATTATTTTATCATCGCATTCAATTGGATAAAAGCATAAAAAGTTAGTATATTTTAAATTTATAATTTTTTCGTTCATTTCAAATAGATCATCTCCTTTTTTTCTTTGTTTGTGAAGTGAAAAATTATACAAATGTGAATTTTATTATTTCATCGTCACAGATGGTTGTTTCGATTGCGCAAAATGCAGGTAGTGGATGTTATTGAGCTCAGATTGGTGTGTGTGTGTGTGTGTGTGTGTGTGTGTATTAGCTGAATTTTTTTCGCTCAGTTGAAGCACAAAAACCCATGCTTGATAGGGTAGTTTGTCGGTCGTTTCCGCTCAGATGCGCGCAATTTATTAGCGGAACCTTTTGTCATTATTATCGTTAGATTTTTTTTATAATTGTAATCACCGTATGGCGATGACGGCTTCTGCATTTCAAGAGGAGGGGATAGAATTATCCATTAAAAAGTCACCTGGTTGCAGTGACCTCAAAAATGATCCCATTATACTGGTCAGTAGGCGCGGTTTTTGTGGCCAAATGTGACCAAATGTGACGTCAGCTTTTGAAGCTTGGAAATTAGCTAATTCTTGTGTGTATGGATGTGTGTGTGTCTGTTTACTGGTGAAGAACCAGCGAAGCCGATCGTATTGCCCATGACTCGATGGGGGTTGGCGTTGCACAGCAGGTCGAAGTTATTTTCTTTTTTTGTGCAAAGATTTCTCGACAGACCGTCAATTGGACGGTGACGGTGCTAATGATGGGGTCATTCACGCTAAGCGGCCGACGAAATTGGAGGAAAAATTGTTTCGAAATGCGATTCCCGTCATGAAAAGCTGACCAAGAATTGACCAATTGGCCAACACCAGTATTGTAACTCAAGTGACTGGCAGAGCATGTGTTTGATGTGGTCCGGGCCTGGCCGCTAACTGTCGTGTTGACCTGCGGCTAGCTAATGTCGTTTTCAAGTTCCGCCTGCAGCTTGGCACCTGCTTTTTCAACTCATTGTCCAACGATGACCCCTCGGCTTGGTGCAGCATTGGGCTTTTCAATCAGACGCTTCTGGTGGACGCAATTCACTTGTTCAATGGCATTGTCCACTTCCAGCTGCCTCGCTACCTCTTGTCCAATTCCTACCAACTACATACACAGCAACTCATCTTTACTCTCCTTCGGGGACCTGGGGGAACGAATGCCATCTTGATGAAAAAAAAGTGGGAAAAGCAAAATTGTCCGCTTTCGACCTTTGACCAACGGATATTGTCTCTCTTCTTCCATTTCAATCACTGACAAGCAGCTTCCAATTGGGCAGTATTTTATTATTCTATTCATTTTCAGTTGATGTAATGAAATTATTTCGTTATTTTTTTTCTTTGGGAAAAGCAAGATTCAAAAAAAAAGAACAGCAACTACAGAAAACGGTGGTGGTGATGTAGGTGTCTGCCGTCGTCTTTTGACCGTTAATGCTGCAAAAAGTCAATAAAGAGAAAATGAATGGAAAATTGTTGGGTCGTTTTAATTTAATTTAATTTCATGTTGTTTTTTTTCTCTTATTTTTATCCACTTGAGAAAGGTGAGCTCTAGTTTAGTTTAGAAATTGGAATTGAATTGCTTTTTTATACGATGAGAAAGTCGTAATCTTTGCCAAATTTGGTAAAAAAATATTTCACATGTCAAGGACGGTTGCCATTTTATTGTTGCAATTGACAAAAGCAACCAAACAGGTGAATCTTTGTCTAAGAGAAGAAAAACGTATCATATTATATATATGTATATAATAATGTAATAATAATGGGAAAAAAAGCTTGTTTGTGCAAGCAGAATTTTGCTTCAGATTTGTTTTACTTCAAATAACGAAATTGTGCATTTTGACATTTTATTAGCGAATGCGTCATTGATGAAAATGCTGAAGCAACAACAAGCACAACTGAATTATAGCGGAATTGAAATTGAAAACAAAATATTCCATTTTATTTATGCATATATTTAATGACAACGTTTGGCACAAATCCATCGTCAGTATTTTTGACTAGCTCCACTGACTGGTGTTCCACTATTTTTGGCAGCTTAGTTTAATTCAATTTCACGTAGCTGTGATCAAAGTTGCTTTCCAATAATGAAACAAGCCAATATGTACATATATCTTTATTATATATATATATATATATATGCAACGGCATCGAGTGGGGAGCAATTTCAAAAATAAATCCGTGGTGCCAAAAATTGACCGGAAGCTTGTTTAAAACATGTCAAAGAAGATTGAACGAAAATCCAATACGAAACAACTTTTCCAATGCCAATAGCGGCAGATGAAAAGCGATTAGCGCATTTTGACAGGCGAATTTCCGTTTTTCTTTTAATATATATATATATATATATACAAAGCAGTTGGCTTTTTAGTATTTCAAGTGCTCAAGTATTTCTTCACTTTCAGATCTATAAGTCATAATCGCAAAAATGGATGATCACTGTTGGGCATATTCAATTTTCGCAAAATTTCATTCGCGTTCACCGCCTATATTATCATTATTATTATTATTATTTCACTTTCGCAAGTGAAAATGCTAATCAAGAGTGGTAGTTTCCGTGATCACGATGCAATTAAGCTGTTATTCTTTTCCATTTTTCACCGACAATGGTTCACTTGATCAAATAAGCATAGAATAGAAAAAAATACGGTACATTTGCATTTGCAGTGTTGAAAATCACGGAAATAAAAATAAAATCACTTTCCATTTTCATTCAATGAATGGTGATGAAACACGGTGATGATAATCTAAGAATAGAAATTTTGCAAAAGAATTGTGTTTAATGTAAATTATTTGATTTGGTTAAACTTTTGTGTGAACATGTGACAGTTCAATTGAAGAAAATTATTGAATGAGATCAAGGAAAAGTTTTATGGGTGCAGGAGGTGTAAACTATCACTGCTAGAGGCTCATTTTGAATGTCATTGGAAAGCATTAATTTTCCAGAATTGATTCATCTGTATAATATATCCATTTGTTGTAGATGCTGATAAATTCCGGTTCATCTGACCTTAATATGTAAACTTCTTAAACACATTGCATCAATGCGTCAAATAATTCATAAAGACGTTCATCAATTTTCTTATCTAAATATTGATGTTCATTATTAAAGCATTTATTTTATTCGATGACAGATACACATAATATATCTTTTTTACTCGGTACGGCAACGATAGCACTTTTCTGTTTCGTTGCGAAATCCATTCTTCTCTTCTGTTGGATGAATATAATTTTTTTTATCCCCTTCAGCTTGTTAGCTACAACAGAAAAGTATTTTCTTTTTTTTGGATAATTTCCACTGGTAAAGTTAGTTGATCGTGACAAGACGGTGAAAGCGCACGCGATCTGCTTTGTCTGTCGCGTCTGCTTAATAATTTCAGCTTGCCAAATGAATGCTTTTAATTTAATTTTATAATTTCATTTCATTCACAGTTGCGCAACGCAGCTATTTTCTGTTCCCAACGCTCTGCCGATATAAACTAGTTTGTGTAAAGTTTCAATGAGCACAATTTTCTCAAATTGCAAACCGCTTCAAAACTGAAAACCCAATAAAAATAAGCTTTGCTAATCAAACGAGACAGAGAGATATACAATTATTCTTTTCTTGTCATTTATGCTAACGTTATTCTAATTGACGTGCAAAAAATTATGCAACATCCGTGCTGAAATGCCAACTTTGTAGATTATTTTGGAAAATTCGACTGGAAAAGTAATTTTGATTAGCGCTTAGCTTGCCGTCTACTGTTCGCCACTATAGACCTATTTACGCTAACAAAACTCTCTGGCTATATAGCTTGTGACTGTTTTTTCACTTTTGCAAATCAGACTATTTGTTTTTCTTTTTTTTAAATAACAATAGACAATTCGAATTATTATTGATTTTTAATGGCTAATTTTTAATATTTGCATGCATTTTATGCATTTATCATGTTAATTTTGTTTGTTGTTTTCAATTTCAACTGATGTATATCTTGCGGTGTATGTTTTTCAGTGTCCTTGTTGAGCAACGTGCTTTCGTGAGTCACGTTGTGAAGTTTAACCAAAAGCATGTAACCTTGTTTCTCAGCAGGCACCGGCGATGTCCCCGCCCATGATGGCATCATCTTATGTTGAATTTTTTTTTGAAAAAAGAAGTAAACAAACAAACAAACAAACAAATCAAAGAAGGGAAGAATGAAAAATGATAAAAATTACCACCAACCAACCAACAAGTGATAATTTTCAAATGGCAATTGAGAGGTGGTGAGAAGGAGAGAGAGGGAGAGGGAGAGCAAGGAGAATTTGGCAATTGGATTTTTTGAAGTTGCTTTAATGTTGATAAGAGATGGCCGAGGTGTTCTCGGCTGACCTCTCGAGGAATGCCATTTTCGGTTTGAGAGCCGAAAGTACGCATCAACGGCTCCACATTGCATTTGCAAGCCGGTCTCAGGGTCGCATTCCGGCGCCAGATGCCCCTTTCGATTAAATTTCTACCAAGGCATCGATAGCTTCCAGTTTGCCAGCCGGCCCGGTTGTTGAATAATAATAGAGTCGTCGGAAGAAGCGATCGTTTTGATGGCGGTCGAACAGCAGCCGCACTGTCGACCTTGCCTTTGGCTTTTATATTCCAATCCGTCCCGCCTCCGGAATCCCGTTCTACTCCTCCTTCCGACCTTCCGACACTGGTTGATCTTTTTTTTTATTTTATTCTTCTTCCTGTTTGCTCTTCTATCATATTTCCAATTTATTCTCCACAAAAATATACGACAATGCAAGATACAAACAACTCTTCTCTTTTTTTTCTCAGCCTATTGCACTAGCCGACCAGGTGTCACTTTGGTATGACGGATGTGCACTCACTAGGCGGCGTTGTTATTCGTTGATTGTGATTGGTTGAAATTGACTACGTTTGTCGGCGTTTTGCAGTTAAAGCGACAAATCTGTCTAGCACTTGATCAACGAACAGTTGAAAACTATCTCAGTCGGTTTGAAAAAGCAATTTCAAAAAGAAATCATATCAACCATACGAAGACCACTACAACAAGTACATTCGTCTCTATATCTACAAATATATGTGTGTGTGTGTGTGTAGTGATATCTGTATATATATATCTAAGTCTATATACGTATAACTATATAGATTGAAAGATATATATATATATATGCCTATGCATAGTATATATGTATAGATAGATATAAATATGTATGCATATATATACATATATGTATGTGTATAAATATACAAACACTCATGTATGTATTCGAATGCTGATATTGATCTATTTATTCAAGGAAATGTTTTACAAGCGTTTTGGCCAAGCGACTATTCAACAGCGATCGCTGCTGACTGTACTAGATTTGTCGTCGTTGATCATATCCGGCTTGATGATGCACCATCGACTGGTGATTGTGCTATTTTTTCTCTTTAGTCTATTAACAACCAGCTGGTCAGTCGAGCTCGAAGTTGAAGAGCTGAAGCCGGATATGTAAGCAGTGCTATTATTTACTTTCAGTTCTTGTTGTGATAATACGTATGTATGTATGTATGCGTGTATGTATTCAATTTGATCATAGTGGATGTTTTCATTTCAATGTGGATATTTTTCCATTTGGAATTTCAGCAGCTTTTACATTTCATTTATGTTAACATTTTAGGAAGAATGTCTGTCCGCACGAGGAAGTTGAAGTTGTTACTATTCAAGAGCCTTGCATTCAAGCTTACACGAGATATGTTCGCCGGTGGAAACCAAACTGTGATCATCAGAAGCGTTGGTGTGTCATCAGTGAGCCGAAGTGAGTGTTATTTGTTTGTTTTTCTTACTTTAAACAAAAAATTATGCATAAATGTTTGTTTATGTATTTTTATAAAATTTTTTTTGCAGAACAATTTATTATCGAACCGTGAAAACGAAACAGCGCAAAGAGCGTCATGTCCGTTACAAATGCTGCTATGGATGGCTTCCGGTGACCGGTGAAGGTTGTACAAAACGTAAGTATTGTATTCGGATCATTTTTACACAAGAGGTGATGAGACTGCGTTATTCTCGGCCAAAGTTATTGTCACCTCTGCCCGTTAGTTGTTGGCGATGATTTATTGTAAGATGCACAAAGTGAAGGGATTCGCCTTCACTGCTGATTAATGTAAATTTTGTCCATGGCCCGCCTGAAATTGAGGCACAGCCGAACCGCGATAGCCGAGGGCAAGGGTCGGTCGTCGAATTAATTACCGTGACGGTCGAACTGCCACGGAGGGCCGCTGACCCGTTTCAGTTTGCCCAAGTCGTGCATATATCTATCCGCTGTTGGCTAGCTGCCGCTGTTGGAAGGATAAAAAATAATAATAATTGAAAGCAAGCCGCCTGGGGTCGCCTTTTCACGCTTGCTGACTTTTTGACGACTGGCCCGCATCAAGCTTACCGCAATGAAATGAGTGACAATTGACCCACCGGGCCGACCGGATTGCGCTGTTGCGTTGGCATTGCTTCCGCTTTCACCCGACGACCATCTACCATTGATGCATGTAGAGCATTTTGTTTTTTTCCGCTCAATATCCCATCGCCAGCGGCTTTTTGATCCCCATAATCCTCAGTCGACCTCGCACTTTGCTTAATCTTTACTCTCACCTTTTGCTTTCGTCCACTGGACCAGCGAATTGGGCACCTGGTCGCCCAGTTCATTTTCGGTCCATGCGCTGCTCAGCCTGGACGGTTATGAACAATGAAATTAGAAACGGTATATATATATATGCATGTATATGCAAACTAATGCTTATACCGCTGCTGGGTCTAATCTAGGTAATTGTTAAGCTTCCATCTGTCTGTCATTGCTACACAAAAGCGGATGTTCATAATTATTTTTAGTTTTTTAATATCTGTTCGATTAATTGAAAGCGAACTAGTACTACTACTACTACTGCTACTACTGCAATATGATGATATCACTATGATTACTACAAACTCTTAATCGCTTATATCAGCGGTATGTGAATTGAATACAGAATAGAAAATATAAAAGAAGACAAAAATAACATAATCATTGACAGATCTCATTGCAATGATTGTTGTGGATTTTTTTTACATTCACTTTTTTCAGTTGATATTGTTTACGAGCATTTCACATGTATGGAATGAGAAAATATGCTAATTTTTTTTCAAAATTTTGAACCCCCGTGATGATGAGATGTACAATTTGGGAAATATTGGAATGGTTTTTCTTATTGGACAATAGAATGGACTTAATCATTTTCATTCAGAACACCAACTCGACTCTGATGAACTCGACCATTTTTAGAAAGTTTGTCGTCTTATGTCCTTAGGCCGCGACAATTGGCAAATATTTGTCAGTGAATGATTGTAGTTGTGAATCGTTGACACTTTCATAGTAGATTTGTGGTGGTAGTGAAGGGGAAGGGGAAGGGGCAGGGGGTGGGGATGGGTCAGTCGGTTCGATAGATTGTCGTCTATCGGTCAGTCGTAGGCAGTGGTGTGGTGACGTTCCAAAAGAGGCGGTGGATTTAAATAATGCAGAGAAGTTGAAAAAGCGAAAGCAAATGTTGTTGTTCAAGAGTTTGCCAAACGCCAACTGACGCTTAACAATAAGGCCAATATTGTGTGCTGCTTGTTTGACCTAGGCGCGTTCTTCAGTTTGCGAAAGTACCTTCAACAGCTTTTTCCTCATTTTCATCCAATTGTTAAACAGAATCTTCGCATTCACTTTTTCTTTATTTGCAAATTTATTACACCGACAAATGACAACGGAACTGTTCATTACTGTTAGTCAAATTCAAATATTTTACATGCACTTTTATATTCAAATCATTATTATTATTGTTTTACGTGCTTCAGTATTTATTTGTGTGTAATTTCAGCCAATTGTACAACCGATTTGTGTTACAATGGAGGTTCGTGTTCGTCCGCCGTTGCAGCAAGACTCTGCGACTGTCCGCCCGGTTTTCAAGGTTCCAGATGTCAGTATGGTAAGTGATCGTGTTTTTTTTCTGTTTTTTGCCAATTTTGCGCAAGCCGTTTTCACGGGACCAACGATGCAAGTTCAAATAAATGGTGATTTAAGCATAGTAGATAAGATGGTCTAGCAGCATGCACATCTGCGCATTTTTGACCTTAGACAATCGACACAACAATACAACCGGCGAAAAGAAACAACACGAACAATGTGACCAAATTTGACTGTTAATCAGCGACACTGTTCACTTACAAAAGTCCTATATTGTTCACTGAGGTCAGTGAGCATTGGCTTCACAGTTTTATTTAAAAAAAAAAGAATTTTTTCCACACCACTCTAGTTCATATTATACCTCTCTCTCTCTCATTCTCTTTTTCTCTGGTCAGCTATAGTTGTATATTGTATTCTTGTATAAGATTATGCCCACATCAGTGATAGATGGATGCATGCATGTATGATTTTTGCAGGTTGATTATTTTTTTGTCAATGTTAGCTAGCTCTGTGAATCCATCTGCGACAGTGCAACCGTAGCAAATAGTGGCACAGATGGCGTAAGCGCCATAAGTTTCCATCCTGGTACAAATTGGTTTATCAGGGTGTGCATATGGTCGACGACAGACTTGCTTTTCAGCTTGTCCATTAAACTGTCGTCCACTTGAAAGCGATCAAAGCCTCTCATATGGTTGAGAAATTTTGCACCTTTGAAATGTCACAGATCTGTCTCGTCTGTTATGTTGGTCAGCACTGGATAATAATGGTGGTGGTCATTTTTACAACATCCAAGCGAAAGAATTGATTAATAAAACGGCGTTTGAAAATGGGCAATTTGCCGGCGAACAATTTTCAAGTGTATAAATTTCCATAAGCAGACAGAAAACACAGGCGGCTGGCAGTTTCGCTTGAGCTTTTCAAATTTGAGACGTGGATTTGTTGTTTATTCAACGCACAAAGAAGACGAAGCAGCAGAGAAAATGAACGAATATCAATCTATTGTTCCGCGTTGCATTGATTAGCAAGCAAATTGATGCACTTGTGCCGTTTGATAGCTGTTGAATAATGACAAAACTATGCATGAATCACAAAATGAACTAGCCGACAAAAAGTATAAAAATTACAATGTAAAAAATACAACAACATTGGTTGCTTTTTTTTCTGCTTCTGCTTCTGTTTGCTGGGAAGAAAAGAAAAATATTATAATTCAGTTGACAATTTCTGCTTATGTGAATAACAGGGGGAAAGAACAAGCTGTTCTTTATATTCATTCATTAGCAGAAAAAGAAAAACAAAAGAACAGCAATGATGCTTTGAAGTTGTCATGAGAGACGAGTATATTGTTGAACAGTGGGACGTTCCACTTCACAGTTTGTCTGTCTGTTCAACATCATGTATGCTAATTTAGGATTATTTCAATTTATTGTTCATTGTTTTCGTGTGGTTTTTTTTCACCGGGTTTTTTTTTAAATTTTTAAGATATCAACGAATGTCTGGTCGATAATGGAGGTTGTCACCACGACTGCAGTAACACAATCGGCACGTTCTATTGTCGTTGTTGGCCCGGTTTTCAGTTGAACAGCGATGGAAAAACTTGTGTCGGTAAGCATATTTTTAAGCTAAAATCTCCTTTTTTTGCATTTCAATGATCATGTTTTGAAAATTATATAAGAAAAACCACAAAAAAGCAACTGCTGTTTCGAGGTGGTGTTAGTTTGATTTTCAGTTGAAAATTTTCAGCTTCTTCTTATTATTATTTTGATTGCATGCATGATTGCTTTGATAGATAGATAGATAGATAGATAGATAGATGGATGGATGGTCACTCACGAGTTTCGGTTGTGTAAAATCGTCTCTCTGTTTGCCATCTTTTGTGACAAAGTTGGCACGTCACGGTGTGCAGATGCAGGGGTGGGCTTTTCTATTCTATAATTTTCATCTTCTGATGATTTCTTGCATGCTGCATGTTTGCTAGCATTTGTTCATCATCGGACGAGTTCATCAGAGGTGCTTTGCCTTTGCTTTTAAAGCGTGTTTTTCTAAAGCTACAGATTGAATACCGATTTGTGAACACAGCAGAATTTCAAATGTGCTTGCCGTTGATGATGTGTTTGTTTTCTGAACGTCCCTTCTTCTTCTCTTCTTTCAGATGTCAATGAATGCGAAGTTGTCAACGGAGGTTGCGAATATCGTTGTGTCAATACTAACGGAGGCTATCGGTGCGAATGTCCACCGAACAAACAGCTTCATCCGGACGGACGACATTGTATAAGTAAGATGTGTTTTTTAATTTTATAATTCAATTTTACCTGTTTTGTTAAAGAATAAATAAATAAATATGCTCAATCTTCTCTAAACCAAGTACCAACTACTATGAGACAAATTTAAATTGTCATGAATTTATTTAAATATTATCATGTCACAATAAGCTTTTTTTTACAATTCAATTTGCTTTATTCAACTTGTTCTGTAATGACAAGGAGCGGAAAAAAGAATAATTAAATGGAATTTTTCGAAATTACGCATAATTTTTTTTTACTTTTTCCAAAGCAATATTATCATCTTTTCTTTGTGGTTGTTGTTGTTGTTTGCTGTTCAAAAGTATGCATGTGTGTTTTGTTGTTTTTTTTTCTTGAAATCTATGATTCATTCTCTGATGCAATACAAGCACATACGCCGCATATTTATTATTCATTAAACATTGCATGTGTGTGTGTGTGTGTGTGTATGTGTATGAAATAGTTGGAATGTGATTTTTGTTAGGTCATATTTTTGAATCACTTTCTCGTTTGTCAAACTGTGCTTACAGTTTTGCAAATGGCAAAAGAGATACATTGTTGAATAATGTGTGTGTCCAACGATGGCATGCACAAGTTTGATATTTTTCTTGGGTGAAAAAAAACTTTTGACCAAAAATTAAGAAATGAACTCTCATTTTGCCACATTTTTCAACCTCGCACCATTCAACTATTCTCGTGAATATGAGAATATGAACACTTTAATTAATAATAATGTAAATTTTTTTTCATCAGTTCATCTTTTTCTGTTCAATTATATTGTTGTTAATTGTTGCAATAGTGAAAATATTATTTTTGAAACAGGAAAACTTGTGAATCGATCCACCACATTTCTGTTGAGATGAGATATAAATATATTGTCATCTCGCGTTGGGCAGTGTTGCAAGAGGGAAAAATATTAACTAATCAATCATTCGATATTGAATTTTTTTTTCATTTTTCCGAATAAAGCTTCGAAGCGAAAAGAAAACGCTCGCATGTATACATATATATATATATATATAGTAGTATGTTTGAAATTTGCAAAGCGTTCATTATTTCTTGACACCATCCAATTGTCGTCTCGAGAGGTTTTCTTTGTTCACCTACCTATTCCCTCCCCTCCTTTTTTGCTGTATCAAAATTGATCAATGGACGCCGTGAAAAATTTTTATCTATGCAAAATATAGCTCAGCTCGAGCTTTTCTGTTTGTTGTTTCATTTGTGGACGGATGTTTCAGAATTTAATATTAAAAAGAGAAGAAAAAAAGAATTTTTTTTAAATATTTTTTCTCTTCTTCTTGTTGCAGACGAAAATAGCTGTGAATTGAACAACGGCGGTTGCAGTCAGCTGTGCCAAGAAGAAGGTGGCAAATTTCTTCGTTGTCGCTGTCACGCTGGTTACAGGCTTGCCGATGACAAGCGTACCTGTTACGGTAATGTAGAAAAATGCAACGAAAATAATGAAAATTTTACAAATTTGCCCCAACAATATGAGATGATGATGAAAATGACGTTTCTTCTTCTTCTGTTGCTAACATCACACTGATTGTGTGATGCAGCCGGTGTTTCTCGCTTTGGAAAGTGAATTCAGCCATCCAAAGCTGAACGTAAAGCTTGTTGAACAAAATTTTACACCTCTCTCTCCCTCCCTCTCTCTCTCTCTTTCTCTTTCTATTTCTATTTATAGCTGTTATGAAATTAGTCTGTTTTTTTTCAATTTTCAATTTTTTTCTTCTCCCTTTTTATCTTGTACGTATAATTTTTACAAAGTAAGGTAATTTTTTAAATAGTGCAGAATAATGGTCGTTTTCTGCTTCTACTGATTATGATCCTTATCACAGCTAGTGGTATGTATGTGTATGCCTGTGCTTTTTCTCCCTTCGAAGGCTACTACTACTGCTGCTACTACTACTACTAACTACTTAGCTGTGTGAACATATTCTCGTTTTCCGCTGCGTACAAACGGGTTTTTGTACACAAACGACTTTGGAACGGCGCTGTTTTTTCATTGATAGCTTTTCTGGAAATTGTTACATTTACGGTTATTTACGGTGGACTTGTTTGAAATTGAATTCATCCAATCCTGCACACAATGAATCTTTTGTATGGAAATGGAACTTGCAATTATAATTTATTATCCCAATGATTGTTCACTCAATGGCGCATGATTTCGTTTTAATTGTTGAAATTTTTTTCCACAGCTTTTCGTTTAGCAACAAAAGAAAAGAAACAGAAACATCAATCGCGATATAGATAAAATTGTTTGGTTGTGTTTAATTTTTAAAATAAATAATTAATTAATCGATAAAATATGAAAATTTATTAATATTTTTTTCTCTTTTTTGAACAGCTATTGATCCTTGTCAAGAAGATGGGGCCAAATGCCAGCATCATTGTGTCAACGTCAACGGTCGTGCAGTTTGCCAGTGTTATTCAGGATATAGGTTGGCTTATGACAAACGATCTTGCACAGGCAAGTAAACGTGTAAAGTTTCCCCACTGACTGACTATTTATCCATCATCATCATCATCATCATCATCATCAATTATTCACCATTTTCATTTAATCGATTGAGCTTGGTTGTAAACAAGAATTTTTTTTCCATTTTGTTTCACCATTCTGTTTTTGAAATTATCATTATCTTTTGTTTTGCATATTTTTCAGATGAGTAATTTGCTTTTGCTTTTTTTTCCTGTCTAGATGTGAACGAGTGTGAATTGCATCATCGGGGCGGTTGTGAACAGTTGTGCGTCAACATTCCAGGATCGTTCGAATGCCAGTGTCACGAGGGGTATCGCTTGGCTTCGGACCGTAAACGCTGCATCAGTGAGAGATTTTTTCACTTTTTGCTGCATATTTCATTTATTTACATTTTTTCCCTTGCACTTTATTTCCCGGATGTTCAGCTTGTTTGAACAGCTAGAGTTGTTAGTCATCGATGCTACTCCAATGTGGAGTATCATTTTCACTGCAGTGAGGGGTACGGAAAAATTGTTCCCAATTGCACTTTACTTCTTTGTTCTATTGATTTAAAACAACAAAAAAAATTTTTCTTTTTCCTGCACCGCATCACTTATTAGTTAGCATACCGGTTTAAAAAAGTGCAAGTGAAAAAGTTATTCAACAGATATTATTATTGTGTTTGGTTTTTGGGCGACTTTCTTGACTTGGTCGATTGGGTCGGGTATTTTCTCGTTAAGTGGTCAAAAATGCATTCTTCTGAAAACGAGCCGGCTAACTAGCTAGCTAGCCAGCTCTTGTTGGGACGTGGTTTTCTGTGACCAGTTTTTGCAAGGCAAAAAGATTCACTTTTAAAAATTCAATTGCAATTGTCAAAATGTGGAAAGGGATAGAGGGAAAAAAAATAATTTTCAATTTGATAACGTGCTTTCAAAATTCTGTCCCCCTCCCTCCCTTTACCCCTTTTGTTGGGATGAATAAAATAAAAAAAGAAAATAATGCGCATTTTTTATTCGTTATTTTTGTTCTAGAATTGCAAGCTAGCTGTGAGGTGAACAACGGCGGATGTGAGCATCATTGTACCGCATCCGTGGACGGTGGTGTTCAGTGTAACTGCAAGCATGGCTTTCGTTTAGCCGACGATGGGAAACACTGCGTCGGTAAGTTTTTTTTTGTTCAACATTGCTCCTTCTTCTTTTATCATTCTTGTGCTTTTTAATAAATCGAATCTATTCGTTTAATTTCTTTTTATTTGTTAGTTTTTTTTAAAAATTCTTCATAATCATCATCATCATCATCTTCTTCTTCTTCTTCTTCTTCTTTGTGTAGACATTGATGAATGCGTGAACAACAATGCCGGTTGTGATCATCAGTGCCACAATCAACCTGGCTCTTATTATTGCGCTTGTCGCCCCGGCTTTCACCTTTCAATAGATCAACACTCATGCGAAGGTAATGACTACTGCATACTGGCAGTTTTGTCCCATTTTACCTGTTTCATTGTGCCTTTTGTGATGATACAAGCAATTTGTAATTTTAATTTCAATTTCAATCGAACGTTTCTTTCAATTTCAATGTTTGTGTACTCAGTTATGAAGAAAAGCTTTCTCATTCAACAGTTTCAGCAAATATGATCGACCGAAAGCATCGATGATGCTCTTCTTCCTATTCTATCTTTTTTTTCTTTTCTTTTCTTTTCTCTGATCATATAATCTGATTTAATTTTCTTTTTCCATTTTCCATGAATACCCGAATTGTGAATGCAATTTTTAGTCTTTTGTAGCACATTCCATCAGCGCC
This sequence comes from Trichinella spiralis, assembly GCF_000181795.1. Lineage (NCBI taxonomy): Eukaryota > Metazoa > Nematoda > Enoplea > Trichinellida > Trichinellidae > Trichinella > Trichinella spiralis. The sequence continues at coordinate 3,513,445 of NW_003526945.1, read as the reverse complement.
ATCTTGTTCACATTTCTCCACTTATCAGTATATATGTTTTTCTTTTCTATTTTTCTTGTATAATTGATTTTACAACGTGAACGTTGGTTCAACGATGGTGTAATTTTTTTTTCATCCTCTGCAAATATTTCAGACATCAACGAATGCTTGACCAACAACGGTAACTGTCAACAACTGTGCACCAATGTTCCTGGATCTTATCGTTGTGAATGTTTTCTTGGCTACAGTCTAGACGGTGACAAAAAGTCGTGCAACGGTAAGTTGGCACGAAAAGCAAAAAAAAAGAATATATATATATATATATATATACATATACATGTTTGTTGCTATTTATTCATTTTTAAAAAAAAGTTGTTTGCATGATTGATATACATGTTCATTTGATATTTTTATTGTTCATCTTTTTGTGTTCAAATGTGTGAATTCGTGTTTGTTCGTTTGTTTGTTTCACGAAGCACTACTTTACCCCCTCCTCCGCATCCCAGAAAATCACGTTGCTTTAACCTGAACAATTTATTTCTAGCTCTTTACCTGGTTAGAAGCCTAAAATCAAACGAGTCGTCTGATCCTTTTCAATTAAATCTTTTCAATAATAAGACAGAATATCATTTGGAATTGCCTCAGAGCGCGGCAGCTGTCCACCAATATTCACACCTTTACAATTATGGACTCAATCAACAAGGTGATTGGTTGCTTTATTTGTTTTGTTTTGAAATAATAATATTAATTTTTTTCTTTTTGCTCGACATCATCATCAATCTTATTATCCTCAGTTGCACGTTGATGTCTTTTTTGTTACGTTTGTTTCTTTTTTAATTAAATTTAATTTCTATCTCAAGAATGTCCGATTGGTAAGTTCGGTTTCAAGTGCGAATATTCGTGCGACGATTGTCAGAACGGCGGTCGTTGTAATCGCAAACAGTCGGGATGTGATTGTCGGGCCGGTTGGATTGGTATTATTTGCAACGAAAGCTGCCCTGAGGTGTGCAACTTCAGGATTCACTTTTGGTTGTCGATTTTGACTGATCTTTTTTTCTTGGCTTCTTGTTTCAAGGGCTTCTGGGGTATTGGCTGTTCGAACGTGTGCAGTTGTAGCAATGGTGGTCTTTGCAACCCAATCACCGGCGAGTGCAGATGTTTGGCTGGCTACAGTGGGGAAAGTTGTGAAGTCGGCTGTCCGGCAGGTAGAGTGGAGAACTTTTTTTTCCCTGTCAGTCCACCTTATTCAGCTACACTATCCGGGGATAAAGTTGTTTTTGTTTTTCCATTTCAGGCTACTACGGTCCCAGATGTGATCTGCCGTGCCGAATGCAGTGTCCAAACAACATATGCGACCGTACTTATGGTTATTGTCCATGTTCGCCTGGTTTTTTTGGAAAAAAATGCGAACAAACTTGTCCACCGTTTACGTACGGTCGAAACTGTCGTCACCTTTGCAAATGTCACCGGGAAAATAGCGTCGGATGCAACGAGCAGGTTAAGCGGTTGTTGTTTTTTTCTTTATTAAAATTAAGCAAAAAAAGCAACAGCAACAAAAAAAATACAAAAATCAATTGAACAACGAAAAAATGCATTTATTTTCGTAGTTATTTTTCAACTGTTTGAAGGTAGTTTGATGAAAAAATGACAAAAAATAACTGACGCTGTAAATGCGTTGAAGGTTCAACACTTTTTTAAATATTATATATTTTCAGACTGGAGAATGTTACTGCAAAGATGGCTTTTATGGTCCGTACTGTAAAGCCACTTGCCCGTTAGGTTATTATGGACCATCGTGCAGAAAGCAGTGCGCTTGTGAAGTTAGCGTTGGCTGTGATCCCGTCTCCGGCATGTGCGAACCGAAATGCAAACCAGGATTCACTGGACCAGATTGCAAACAGCGTGCGTACTTATGCTTTTTTTTTGTTGTTATATTTTTACTTGCCGAATTGCTTTGTCGAATTTTCTTGCTCATACACGTAAATATAACAACTATAAAAATATTGTGTATATTTTAGCTTGTCCACCAAATCGATTTGGTGTCAACTGTGCCAGTGTTTGTCAGTGTCCAAAAGAACAAAAATGTCATCCTGCTAGTGGTGCTTGCACATGCCCAGCGGGCTTTACCGGCACAAAGTGTTCTCAGAGTCAGTATTCTTGCTGATTAAACTTATTTGGGTTAATATTATTTCGGACAATTATACCATATGCATTGTGCATAAATTATTATAAATAGCATTATTTTGTTCTATTAAGAATATGTGGAAAACGTTTGCTCAAATTTCAGAATGCCCGCCAAATCGTTACGGTCCGATGTGCATGTACGAATGCGTTTGTAAAAACGGTGCCTCGTGCGATCCTGAAACCGGCAGGTGTCAGTGTACAGCAGGCTTTTACGGTACTGCTTGTACGGAAAGTACGTTTTGATCGAAAACTGATCAGGATGTTATTCTTACAAAACAACTGATCTTTTTTTTCCAACGCACAGAATGCCCTCCGGGTAGATTTGGTAGAGACTGCATGGAACTGTGCTCATGTATGAATGGGGCAGCGTGTGATCCTGTTAACGGAAGTTGCGCCTGTTTGGCCGGTTGGCAGGGTGAACTGTGTGATCGAGGTGAATTTGATTGAAAAATTTGTGCTATTGTTTCCCAATAAGTCCTAATATTCCGTATTTATTTGCCATTCAGTTTGTGATGCGAATACGTTTGGCGCCAACTGTGCCCAGAGTTGCAACTGTACCGGCGACGTTAAATGTGATCCAGTCAGCGGAGATTGTATCTGTCCGCCTGGTTTGCAAGGCGAACGCTGTGATCAGCCGTGTCCGTCAGGTTCTTACGGTGCTGGATGTATGGGGGTTTGTGCGTGCAAAAATGGAGCAACTTGCGATGCAGTGTCCGGTCGTTGTCTCTGTGCATCCGGCTGGCGAGGATGGCATTGCGATCGACCTTGTCCGGACGGATTTTATGGAAAGCAGTGCGCTCAGATATGTGACTGTGGATTTGGTAAAGGGGCATTTGCGTTTAATTCGGTTTTTCCACTGACAAACGATTGCAGGCTCTCAAGAAGGAAATGGTGCGCTGAGTCGCTGTGATCACGTTACAGGTGAATGTTTGTGTCCATCCGGCTGGACCGGGCCGGACTGCAGGACTCCTTGCCCTCCGAATCGTTGGGGGAACGGTTGCACGGAAACGTGTCAGTGTGAAAACGGCGGTTCCTGTGACCCGTTGACTGGTTTGTGTTCTTGTCCGCCTGGATGGATTGGCAAAGCTTGTGATCAAGAATGTCCGGCAGGTTTGCACGGTATCAACTGTGCCCAACATTGCCACTGTCTGAACAACGCCACTTGTGATTCTCGTACTGGGAAGTGTCTTTGCTCTCCAGGCTGGATGGGTGCTGCTTGTGAATTTCGTTGCCCGTTCGGCTATTTCGGACCCAGTTGCAACGGCGTATGCCAGTGTCAAGCTGGGGCAGCTTGTGATCACGTAACTGGGGAGTGTCGTTGTTTGCCTGGATGGACAGGAGAACGTTGCGACAAAAGTAAGCCAGTCGAGCCATTCGTTTGTAATTCTCTCTCTCTCTCTCTCTCTCTCTCTCTCTCTCTCTCTCTCTCTCTCTCTCTCTCTCTCTCTCTCTCTCTCTCTCTTATCGATGCATCTGCATTTGAAAGATTTGTTGTTCTTCATGCTGGGATGTTTTTCCTTCTTTTTGCGATTCAATAGTTCAGTTCAGCTCAGTCTGAAAAATATTTTCGTTATTTTAAGAATGCCCAGATGGAAAGTACGGGATCAATTGTTCCGAGGTATGCCAGTGCGAACATGGAGCTTCATGCCATCACATCACCGGACATTGCTTGTGCACACCAGGATGGCGTGGTCGACGTTGTCATCGACCTTGTATAAAAGGCTATTACGGTCGCAACTGTGCTCAGCGTTGCAACTGCCCCAAGCAGAATAACTGTGATCACATCACCGGCCAGTGTTCTTGTCCAGCAGGATATACAGGTCCCACGTGTAGCCATCTTTGTCCAGAAGGGAAATTTGGTCAAGACTGTCACAGCAGATGCAGCTGTTCTGCTAACGCAAACTGTGACCCTGTCACTGGTGACTGTATTTGCAAGCCTGGTTTCTCAGGACCCGGTTGCAACGAAGGTAAGTTAGAAGTTGCTGATTGATTCACCTACAGCTGCGACCGTTTGGAGTGTTCCATTTTAATAAGCAACTTTGTTGTGTGCAATCAATTGCACCTGTGCTGCTTCTTTATTCGCACTGTTTTTCTGCTTACAGGCTGTGTGCAAGGAAAATTTGGTTTTGATTGCAAAGAAAACTGCACCTGCGAAAACGGTGGTATCTGCGATTCCGTGTTCGGCAAGTGTACCTGCCCATCTGGCTTTATTGGAACAATGTGTGAAATGCCATGTCCATCAAATCGACACGGAATTAACTGCATTGAAGAATGTCCGTGTGAAAACGGAGGCACTTGCAGTCGTACTACTGGTCAGTGTGTTTGTCCTCCGGGATTTACTGGAATCAACTGCAAGCTGGTCTGTCCTGAAACCAAGTATGGTGCTGGATGCGCAGAAAAATGTCGATGCAAAAATGGCGGCTTTTGCAATCCCGTTGATGGAACTTGCAAATGCACTCTGGGCTGGACTGGTCCGTCATGCGAGCAAGGTAGTCTTTTTTGTTGTTATTTTTTAGCGCAGTATTTATTTAATCTATTTATTACATCCTACCCTAACTGATTGACAATTGGATACTGGATCATTTTTTTGCTTGTTTTGTTTTTTAAATATCTTTTTCATTCCATATTAGAATGTCCAAAGGGACGTTACGGTGCTGGTTGTGCTTTGGAATGTCGTTGTCATAACAATGCGCACTGTGATCGAATTACTGGCTGCTGTGATTGTCCAGACGGTTTTTACGGTTCCATGTGTGAATTCAGTAAGCTCTGCTCAAAGCATATTTGACACATTTCATGAACGTGTCATTGCAAAAGTGGATAGATAAAAATTCATTGAATTTGCTTTATTTGCAGAATGTCCTGAAGGCATGTATGGTTGGTATTGTTCTAAATTTTGCAACTGTCTTAACGGAGCCGCTTGTGATCCAACAACAGGCCAATGTTTGTGCCCTCCTGGATTTCATGGCGACAAATGCGAATCAAGTAAAAATTATTATTGGACAATTTTTTTGTTTCTATTTTTTCTTTGATCAAATGTTTCTCCATTTCAGCATGTCCAGTTGGTGGCTATGGAGTGAACTGCCGATTGAAATGTGACTGCGGTGATTACGACTGTGACAGCACTACTGGCCAGTGTATATGTCCACTAGGCTTTACTGGACCTCGTTGTCAAGATGGTAATAATCATTGGGGGGGGGGGGGGGAAGTTTCATTCATTCATTATTTTTGCCAAACTGCAACTGTGAAACACATTGGAAGGTTCTTTCGTTTACAAGACAATTATTTATTTTTGAACCACACGAAATACGTGGTATTTCATTTTTATTTACTTCACAGCTGGGGAACTGTTTGTTTAAAATTTACTATTATTGAATTTGTTGATGATAATTCTTTACTCTCTACCAATTGCTGCTGCTGCTGCTGCTGCTACTGCTTATATTTGTTGTTCCTTATGCTGCGTATGCGGAATAACTTTCGCTAATGAGAATGATTCGATTATTTCAGTTTGCCGCTCAGGAAGGTACGGTTTCAACTGTGAACAGAGTTGCAAGTGTTACAACGGCGCACGATGTAACATGTTCACTGGCCAATGTGAATGTGCGGCCGGCTGGCTTGGCGCTACGTGTCAACGAGAGGATTACAGTAAGTGATGTGTTCTTTGTAAAATAGTATACCATTTCGACAATAACATTTCCACGATTGTTTAGGTCATAACGTGCTCCCAAGTCGAGGTGACGTGCCGAATCACGTGAACCGTGGTTATTACAGACGATAAAAATTGTTAAGAAGATTTCTGTTGAAAAAAGATCTGAACTTGCCGTAACTGACTTCAGTTTATTTTTATTTATTCATTCATTCATCTATTCATATTAATATGTCAACTTTTATTATTTATAAACTGTATTTTTTCAATACTTCTGCCGTTCGGTGAGGCGAAGTTTCACTGCCTGATCAGTATAGTTAACTAACTGCTTTCCGTTTCATTGTGCATTTGTTTTGATGTTTCTTATCAGTTTCTTTCCACGCCATAGAAGCTAATATATGATATGAGACTAGCGACATCTTCGACGATAATTGTTAAAAATTATATTCTTCTTGAAACAGGCAACGTGTCAAGCAGATAGATATTCCAGACAAAAGCTTTTTCCTCTCAATTGTTGTCGCATTGTTGCTAGCCTTTTCTGCTGCCCGTCGATCAGATATTATTGAATCAAATAAATGTTTCAGTCAGTATTTATGAAATGCTCGTTGATGAAATCTGGAACATTTCAAAATTCTTATTCAAACACGACGCACAAAATTCCACTACCAATCCCAGCAACTTAAGAAAGCCACGTAAGCGAAGAAAGAGCAAACAAATGAAAATTTTCATGAAACGTCTTTCAAACGAGCACTAAGCCACTGTTTATTTAGGCTATTTATAATATTGCACAGGCGATGGGTCGACTTCAGAGCCATTTGTTTGATAACTACTGGACAGTTTCCGCATTATAAATGAGATGTATAATATTTGAAAATTTGAAAGTGATGGCCATTCCAATTTGAATCTCTCGTTTCACATGCATGATAAATAGAATTGAGAAGGATTTTAATTTAAAAAACAGTTAAAATAGTTATTCACAAGAATAAAATAAATTACAAAGTAAAATGTGCGAGCGCATTGCAAATGCACCTCAAAACAGAAAACATTAAATATATTAGCGGGAAATATTTTTCAGTTTTTGAAATTTCAATATTTTGTTACTGGAACATTAGTGATAATAAAAGTAAATCAGAAATCATTGGATAATAAGTGATGATGAACGATAGACGATAAGTTGATAATAAGGGTGAAATCACGGCGTTATGCCAACTGCAGCTTTCGCCTCCGTTTCATCCTGGGTCGCATTTTGCAAGGAATTCGTTTAATTCTTCTTCCATCATGAAGTGAATGGAAATAACGATTTATGTTCTTCAATTTTTTCACCTAAATGTTTATATTATTATACTTTTTCTTTATTTAAATTTGTTTTCTTACGTATTTTCTGTACTTCTTCGGAATATTGAAACGGAAAATAAGAATTAATGCGCTGTAAAGCACACATCCCAATAGGACCATAATAGTACTTGCTCTTGCTAAAATGTTAATTATTGTACATGAGTGATAATAATTTCAAAAATGTGCACTTTTGGGTTGAACATTATTTTACGAAAATACTGCACTAATAATCAGACAATAGTCATTTATAGAAAAGTGTTAATTTTTCACGGAAATTATGGAAAAGCTATCAAAATTTATTTGAATGCAGAAAATTGTAATATAGGAGTTTAGCATTTTGGAATTAATACTGAAAAGAAGTTTATAAAAAAAGAGACTAAATGCTTACCTATTTTGTCGCTCCAGTTTTCTTTGAACAGTTCATCATACTCATTCGGTTTTTCACGAAATTCCCCCCTATATCTGCCATTACCTATTATAACAATAAATTATGAAATGTAGTGAGAAATGAAATTGAAAGTTTGAAGGCATTCAAATTTATGTATTAATTAGTGAAATGGAATTTTGTATATAGAAAGTTCGAATTACA
>NW_003526945.1:3503115-3505070 GCF_000181795.1 Trichinella spiralis | reverse complement strand
CTTAGAATAATTTGCACATTTCCATTTATGCTCTTCATTTTCTAAAAGCACCAGTTTGATTATTTGAAAGAGAAAGCCAGAAATACAAACTTTGATTGAAAATTAATGTTTAAACGCGGGAAAATTTAGATTTATTTAATTATTTAAATTTAGGGCTTTTAGGATTTTAGTGGATTCGGGTTATTTTGTTAAAATGAAATAAAAGTTAGAAATTTGGAAAAGTGTGATTCATTTAGCCAGGTTGAAGGGGATGAGGTTTGAAAAATGTGAAAAAAAAATGGGAAAAATTATTTTTTCCCTTACCTTTTTTTTTCCCCTTGCAAACGGTCCCTTGTTCGCTTAAAAGGGGTTTTCACCAATTAAACCTGGAATATTTTTTTTTTTTTCCATGTTCTTTTGCTTTATTTTAAAGTTAATATTTTAAAAGTGTTCATTTCCACGTTGAAATTTAAACTAAAACACGTTCTCTTTTAAAGGGTTTTGACAAATCCGTTTACAATGCTCATTTTCTTAATATTTATCATTTATTTTGAAAGAGTTTTTCAATTTTTGAATATTATTATTGCAAATTTCATTTCTAATTGTTACAACATATGATTTCCATATTATTTGCATATTTTATAATATGTGAAATCAGACCACTGATTCCAACCACTGAACGTTTGCTTAAGGATTTCCTTCTTTAAGCATGCTTTATTCATGTCCTTTAAATACAGCTGTTTGCAGCATTCATCAGTGATTTAAAAAGCGACGAATTTAAAGTATTTTGAAATAATGATTCGGAAAGCTGGTTTACTTTTAATTAATCTATTCATTGAAATTTTCATTCATATTTGTAAATAAGAAAAAGAATTAAATTTAATATTGGAAGACAATTTTGTGACTTCCATGACAGTGCATACATATTCTCTATTTATAGTTAAGTAACCGTATGGATGTCAAATGCAAAGAATATGAAACGCATTCAAAATGAACTTCCACACACAATTTAAAATAGAATGGTATGAAATCAATGGCATTTCTATTTTAGGATTCGGAATGTTAGAAGGTATTTACTCATCCTAAGGGAAATTACAACGGCTACCTACCACCCGCTGTCCATTTGCAGTTTCAACAAATTCACAACACACTTGACATTGATGTTCATTATTATATGATATTCTATATTCTTGAAATGTACATGCAACCTTTCATGCTTCAGATAATTTTTTTCGAAGTCACTATGCGCTATTTATTCTATAAGTTTTCCACTGACTTGTCTCATTTAATCGACCAGTAGAAAATTTTTCAAGATGTAGCTGCCAATGCACATTAATACATGAGTGTCTATTGCATGTCGACTGTGTTTTTGATATCCTCGAAAAAAATCATATTCTTGAATTCTGTGCTGTTGCTGATCTCCAATATTCATAGGTCATGTGATTGATACCAAACATGTCATAGCTTGATTGGATTTGCACCTACAACATCATAAAGCAATTTTACCTATGTTAATGAGGGTTTCATGTGCTACTATGCCAAAAGAATAATTTTGAAAGGATGCTGAGAAATTAAATTACCAATTTAATTAAACTAATGCTGTGTGAGTGCTATTTTTTCTAATCTTTTGATAATTTGCATAAAAACTTTGGAAAAACGGATTCCTCGATGAAACAGCAACGAATTAATGAATTCTGTCTCCACCTACTAAAACAATATTGTACAATTATTACTTACAAATAACAATAAATTTATTCTAAATTGATTATTTAATGCTATATTGGACAAAAATTGCTAATTTCCCCTCACATCCTCGAATCGACATACAAAAACACAATATAAGAGTCAAAGTGCCATTCTTCATTTTCATTCCACTTAATTCTCATTTCCACAGCGATTGCGCTTGAAAAAAATTGCGTTATAAACTTCTATAACTTGAAAATATTCTGGATTTCAAAAATGAATCTCACGAAAAA
>NW_003526945.1:3458932-3461086 GCF_000181795.1 Trichinella spiralis | reverse complement strand
TTTTTTAAATTTTAGGCAGAAATTTTAGAAAAATAGGTGCAAGATAGCGAAGCTGTGGAATGAAAATGCATTTGTGGCGACTAATGCAAAATTGTATCTGTTAATCTGGTTCACATTTTTGTTGGGCTGACGAGGGAATGTGAAGCTTGGCAGAAAATCATCACACGTCTCGTTGTGCGCAAGCAAGCACGAAAGGCAAAAATCATAAACAACATTAAAATACATCTAGAATTCAGGCATGAATCACACAGCAATAAATTAAAGGTATATGAAAATCTGCAGCTATTAATGTAACTCATGATTGCCGGCTCGGCTGCACCACAGCTGCAATATTGCCAGTGAAAAAAACCAGTTCAAATTAATGACGTAATTCCAGCAAACAGTTTTATCTTACATGAGCACAGTATAGAAAGTATAAAGATGAAATATAACAGATAAAATGTGGAAAAGTAAATGCATCATTTAATATGAAGTTAAAGCATACTTCAAAAATAAAATCATAGAAAGATAATCAATAATTGGATATACAATAATATACATTATTTAAATTGAAAATTAACGATAAGAAGGTTACTAAGTAATACGCAAATGAGAGAAATGCAAACACTGTATCCATAGTTATTATTTTATTACAGTGCTGTTCGATAAACGGGACGATGCGTAACTAAGATGCGAAGGCAAGATGCTACATTCAGGTGAAAATTTAATACTGAAACTTATTTTGCTTTTGTTTTGCTATGAATGCATATATATTTAAGTACTTGAGCAATATTCAACATGAAGATGCGTAAACTTGAAATACTTTTAGAGCAGAATTCTCAATTACATATAGTTGAACGTTGAAGGTTTTGAACAAATCCATATTTCAATTTGCTATTTTAGGTAATCATCTAGATTTAATTGGAGAGGACAATAAATTTTTCAATTTACACTTGCTTATGGCATTCAATTTTATTCTCAACTTAGCAGGTCGAATATGACCAAGCGCATAGAGTTGTCTATTATGCAGGACAGAAAAATGCCGTTATTATATAGAAATCGTTTTCAATTTAATTTTGTTATTACTTTATATTTTTTTCTAAATTTTGCGCCATGAAGACATTAGATAAATGAACATTTTTATATAGTTAATTATGCTTGGCATAGAGCGCCACCAGTGTGCTCAATTATTGTTTATTTTTTGTTGACATTATGTTCTAATTCATATTAGAGTATCCAACTTACGTAAGCATGCGTTTACTGCTACGTGCGCAGTGTCTGTCCTTTATGCAAATTGGGCCGTTTCAGAAATAATTTCATATTAGCAGTGCACCAGTTAAATTGACTTTGTTGACTAACAGAAGCATCGACAGCGATGTTTGCTCAATCTACTTCTGCTTTAACTACTGAGTAAGGTGTGTTATTAGATATAGAAGAATCTTATCTTCTCAAACAAAGGCGTGGTGCAGTTTCAATTTGAATTTGCATTTCAATTTGTTTGCTTTTGAGCTTATGCGTGGCCTGCATAATATTTGTTCAACGAAATGAAATACGTTTCGTACTTGTTAATCAATAGAAATGAACTTTATGTAAATTTTCCTGAGGCTACTATTAGTTGCTCTAGAAACTCATTTCAAATGATTGTAGGCGAACGGTGTGCGGCGAATGAACAATGGCGTTTCAATACGATGACAGAAGAAGAAGAACAATAAAAACGGCTTTGTTTTTTATTTATTATAGCATTATTTCATTAAATTAATTCTTCTATATTTAGATACAGAAGAATTGAAGATAAAAGAAGACATCCAGAAGACAAGGGTAAGTTTGGTAAGTATAATTTGATGAGTTAGACTAATTAGTTAAACTTCACTGAGGAGTTCTTGAGTCTGTAATTTATATAAACTCAAGCTGTAAGTTATCGAGCATTTAATTCAGATATTTGTTAATTAGAGTAATTGGATGTAGATCATGAGTATTATTATAATTAATTTGAGTGGCTTTCCGCATTTGAACGTTTTCATGTCCCATGCCTTTCGAGTTGAGTTTAGGGTTCATTTGCGGAAAGTGAAATGGTTGAATAATTTGTCGATCATTTCAAAGGACAATTTTTGAGCATAGTGAGTTTCTAGCACTGCTATAGTTTGAGTATTAGAATAAGTAATTGCTTGAGAATAG
>NW_003526945.1:3456969-3458027 GCF_000181795.1 Trichinella spiralis | reverse complement strand
TCCCAGCAATGGGATCTCAAGCAAGGTTTTTTTCAGCCCGAACGCCCCCGCGCCGCCCCCCGCCCTCCTGCCCGTTAACGGGGACTTCCCTCGGCGGAGTCTCCTAGTCCCGTGCTGTCCAGAGACCGGTTTTAAAGAGATGACCCTGTCCATTTGTGTGGTAATGGACGTTGTTTGAAATCTTGTGCAATGGGATTTCAACACCTATGTGAATTCGTAAGACGTATCTGTCCTAGAGGCAGTTATGCAAATTCGCACAATTGACGTAGTGCCGAGACTCTGTTTCGGTGCCAATCTAGTGGTGATCGTTACTCCCCCAAGAGGAACGGTAAGCGTCGCTATGCGTTTGTGTTATTGTTACGCTGGCTCTGACACTTGGCCAATGATTGACATCAGATTTGCCGTCACACCTTTAATTAGTTCATTTGGCGTTGCACCTTTCATCAGTTTAGGCATGATACATTTAAAATTAATCTCTATCGAGAGTTTCCCCTTATAATAATGCTAAATAGTTTAAATTTGTTAAAATTTCATACATTAATTTATACATTTAGGAACTTAAATGATAAATAAAATATAATATTCATTCATCTAATAATTGTGCAAATTCCATAGTTGTAAAATTTCATAAAGTTTTTTGAATTTTTCATTTGCTTTTCATCTTATAAAAGATTTAAATTATTCATTAATTGTATACTGATAATAATACTTTTTTAGTGTAAAGCAGTTTTTTTACTTTAAAGAATGCAATGTCAAAGTAGATTTGTACTTTAAAACAGTCTAATGTAATAAGTTAAAGGGATGTAATATAGTAAACATGAAATTAGCATAATTTTATTTATTAATTTTTGCATAATTAGTTATTGTTTCAATATAAGTTTTTTACTTATAAAAATGTTAATCGGGGGTCTCTTTTAATTAGGTAATGGCAAAAAGTAAACTTTCGTATAAATGAAATAAACAATTTAGCTTAGACAAAGGTGCAACGAGTTTTAATCTTTTTCATAAATAGGGAAGTTAATCTTCTATAAATAGAAATGTTAATTTAATCCGTTAAC
>NW_003526945.1:3455968-3456951 GCF_000181795.1 Trichinella spiralis | reverse complement strand
TTTTTACTTATAAAAAGTTAATCGGGGTCTCTTTTAATTAGGTAATGGCAAAAGTAAACTTCGTATAAATGAAATAAACAATTAGCTTAGACAAGGTGCAACGAGTTTAATCTTTTCATAAATAGGAAGTAATCTTCTATAAATAGAATGTTATTAATCCGTAACATGTAGGAAAACAATGTATTAAATGTGAGATTAATTTTAATATGCTAATTAGAAAGTTTAAAATGCAACGTAAATGCTGCACTGAGTATTTTAATTTTCAATTAGGTTAAATAACGTCACTCGTAACAATATATTTTAGCAGTGAGAGTTTTTTAATAAATGATTAACATACAATGTAAACACAAAAGTGGGTCATAATATTTTCTAATTAGGTATAATAACGTCACTCGTAACTACATATTTCAACAGGGTTTTTTAATAATTAATTAGAATGTTTTAATTGCAATGCAAAAAACAGCAACTTACAGTAGTCAGTTTTATTTGAAAAGATAAGTAGGCATAATACATTAAATCAATAATGATGAGTTGTAAATCATACGGTAAGTATGCAAACATGAGTTGGTTCTGCAGGACAGTACATTAATATTGAGTATCAGGTGTGACGGCAATTTGATGTGCATGAGGCGGCAAGGCTTAGTAGGCGTAACGATTCACATCTGCCTGGCAACGCACGCCATCTAGTGCGGAAGCTACGTCTTCGGCGGATCAGAATGGCCATCTGGTCCGTCGAGGGTGGATCAGATGGATCCACCCACGGTCATCTCGGCCAAAATCGTGAGGCCAGCACGTGGGCTAGGAGGCGATGATGCCTTGGGAGTCCCCGGGGCAGGAGGGCGGGGGGCGGCGCGGGGGCGGTCGGGCTGACCGAAAGGCAGGCCTCCACCGCAACCGAAAACTTTTTTTTAAAAAAAATTCACAAAAAAAAGCAACCTTCCCCCCCGCTGAATCGACGAAAACGCGAAAATCTCCCCCACCCT
>NW_003526945.1:3454297-3454975 GCF_000181795.1 Trichinella spiralis | reverse complement strand
GACATCGCAAATTCGTATATATTCTTCTCCAACGGGTCCTTTACTTTCTCACTTGCCCAACGAACGGAATTGACCAACGAACGCAAATTGACCAACAAACGATTCCATCCAACCTATCCACAACCTTTCACCGATCTTGGCTTTCTCCACTTGTCTTCTTTCCTCTTCATGTCCATTATTTTTCCATGGTTTATTACGTGTTTACTTATTAGTATGCAATGCTTTCATGTGTCAGAGATTTTACAAAGTCAAACTCAAAATAAAAAGAATCTGAGAAAAAATATTTGAAGAAATAAATGCAAAAAACATGCAAATTTACACTATAAGAAGAAAAAAAGTGAAAGTGAAAAAGAATCAAAAGAAATAATAGGAGAAATTAAAAAATGATTAAAATGTATAAAATAGAGTAGGAGAAAATAAAGTTTGATGAATGTTTGAAGTTTAACAGTTTGAAAAATAAAAATAAAATTTAAAAAATTTGCTTTAGAAAGTGTTCAAAATCAAATTATGTAAGTAATGAATAACAAAAATTACAAAATAAACGAAAATCAAAAATTATTTCGACACATGAAAGCAGTTGCATACGTAAATTTTGCTGCGTGAAAGACCAAGTACTGCATTAATTCAAAACTCAGCCATGTAGGTTGGTCGTTAACTTAATTACAACTATGGGATAAC
>NW_003526945.1:3342538-3454016 GCF_000181795.1 Trichinella spiralis | reverse complement strand
ACGTGTTTTCACATTTTCTTTGCTCCATTCTTTAAACCTTCAATAATGATATTAAATCAAAATTGTCCTCATTTTATCACAAAGTAGAATTACAACAAATATAATAATTAAGTGCTATCTAATTAAAAAATAATTGTTTACAAAATGAGTAAACAAAGTTAAAAAAAATAACAAGCAGAAAAGTGGAATACTTGTCAGTAATTCTGAAACGGCCTTCCGCAGCTACTTAACGCCCGTAATGAACTCAGAGAACGTTCAACGATGCTACTAATTGCCACGTAAATTAAACAAACAAACGCACCCTTACTGATGATAAGGCGCCTTATAGCGATAGTTATTTGCATAATGCAGCGTTAGAAACCGGGTTTTAGTGCGTTAGAACTTTTGGCTGAAGATGAAGTCTAACCTAAGCCGTAATATGAGCAGAAGAAATGTACTGCTAAATTCTATCAATAAGGAAAGGACTATTTTAAAATTCAAAAATGACCTTGACGTTTAAAATCCATTCAAAATATAAACTAACTAAAACGCCGTAACTAAACAAAATTCACTTAGACAAAATACAACTACGTATGTCTGAAAATTTTCTTAAATCAGAAAAGCAAGTAGCTGAAATGAAGCTAATTTTAAGTGAACAATTTTCGGGCAAAAGCTTGCTTGTGCTCAATTAAAAGTGCATGTTAGCTACTGCAAAGGTGATTTTCGAAAGATCGTATTTTAATAATAGATAAACAATGCGTACAGGGTGTATTTAATAATTATCGATTCTCTATTGTATTGTTAAGTGATTATGACTTAAAAATGAAAAAACTGCCACTTACTGCTAAATGCTTCATCTTCTGATTGTTCATGTTCATGCTCTTTTGGTGTTGATTAACAAATTATTTTTCAGAAATTGTTCCAAAAAATAATAATGAATAGAAAGCAAAAATAGTGTTTGGCTTCAATGTTTGTCTTCAGTCAATTTTCCAATCAAAACGCTGAGCCACCATCCACGGACGGCCTCAAACTGAAATGATTTCTATTAGGTCAATAAAGCGAACGACTTCGCATGCAAATTTTTATTTTATTCATTTCTGCTGATTAATATGCTGATTGAAAGCGCTCGAAAGACGCAATCTCTGCTTTGTTTGGATGTCCACAAAGCCAATTGCTATCGTTTAAAAACTGATCAAACTGCACCAGACAGACAGTCAGTGGTTCAAATTGTTCGTACCAAAAAGTTAAGCAACAAGTGAAACGGTGTCCATTAAAAGTAATCAAGCATCAATTTTGTAAACACGTGTTGATGAATGCATAGAGCATAAAACAGATAATAATTTTTATATTGAAAAATGATTTTTTATTATTATCTGTTTTTTAATTTCATTAAATTAGGAAGCAAAAAGAGGCAGATTTTTAGACGGTTGTTGTTTTTCAGACGAATAGATAAGTAAGAGATCATCACCATATCACCTTCACTATCTACTCATCGTCTGTTATTCCTCATTACTCATTATCATTGATGTTCAAATTATTATAAAAGAATGAATAAAATTTGAAAAGTAGAAAACACAAAATATATCATCATATTCGATGATACAATTAATATTATTTTAATGTGTGTTTACAATGCGGGTGGATGAATTGCTATTTTAAAATTTATTTTACGCTTGGAACTAGCTGCATTTCAAAATTTTCCATTAATTTACCTTTCATTAATAAATAATAATAATCCAGCTCCCTATCATTTTATAAGACATGGATTATAAGTGTATAGGATTATGAGAAAATAGATTAGGGATTGATAATGACTTACTAAAAATGTAAACTACAACACTAGATTTTTATTAGCGTATCTACCAATTAGCAATAATAACGGATTGCTCGCAAAATAATACTCTCTTATAAAGAAAATTTATATCAATGTTACTATGTTTCCTAATTAATAACATCAAAGCAGAATGAATAGTTACTGAGTCACATAATATATTAAAACTAATAACTAAAAGAATACCTTACTTATAAATTCACAAAGAAAGCATTGTATTTTTCACATACTAAGTCTTCGCACTGTTTTTCACCGCGTCGAACGAACTGACTTTCCTTTTCCTTGATGTTGTTGTTTACACTAGCTTTGGCTAAATCTGCTCATTGGATCCAGCTGCACCCGTTAGATGAATGATAAAAATTTCACATCTTTACTTGCTATTACTCTGAATGCTTTCCATATACTTTTTAGCATCTGTTGACATACTGTAGCAGCATTAGTTGTATTCAGCAGTACTTTCTTATATCTAAAATTTTGAGGCGTCATTCTGAATTTATTAATTTATTTATAACAAAAACATAAGCGATACATGGTATATTTTTTTTACAGCATTCAATATATAATATAAAGATATATACAACAAAATTGATTACTCAAATATCATAAACATTTAGAAAAGATGTAAGGCATCGTTTCTAATGGTGAACATATTGAGTGGCATTGTCAATTAAATGCCACCAGACTGTGATTTCAATGCAAATTAATCATGATAAAATAAAAGCGTAACATGAAATAAATATGCGTGACAAATCAGTTTATTAATTTTTATGTTGAAATTTTTGTTTTTTCAGTAAAATGTTTCTCATTCTAATAACAGTTGTTCTTGATTTTTCAAATTTATTACAACATCCTTTAAAATTGTATAGATTAAATAAATAATAAATTAAAATGCATAAAAAATGATGAATTTGTATTATATTTTTGTTATGACTATACGTCTCTACAGCCTACAAGTTGCTGATTTCTTCTGTTGTATTTTTGGAGAGTTGCGACGCAACGAATTACTGAATATTATCGCAGTGTTATGCACCTTTAACATGCGCAAAAATAATACCTAGCTCTATTAAGCAAACTTACCAAACTAAGTTCCATTTGACAAAGATACGAGTAAAGTAAATTACAAATTGCTGGTATCATGTTGAGCACTGTTTAAAAATTGATCAGTTAATTTCTAAATTAGCATATTTATTTTTTCAAATATAATAAAAGGCAATTTCAAACTACAAAAGTGTTGCATATTTTTTAACAATGAAACATTGAATATTGTGGTTAGCTAGTTAGTTAGGCATTTTGAGGCGTGTGCGAAAGTTTACACCCAAAGTATGATCAATTGGCATCGATCAAAAGTGCAATTGAATATGCCAGAAATGATAAACAGCGGGTATCAATTAAATAGACTAAAAATTGCATGCCAAATTGTTCTGAAATGCAACAGACCATTGCAACGTTTTGCAAGTGATTAGTCCGCTAGAATGTATTTTCTACAAACAGAATTTCCTGTTGTTGTTGATGGTGATGATGAATTGTCCGGTTAGAACAAGCGTAGCGTAGAATAAATGGTATATGGGATTTGGGTAATTTTTAATTTTAATGTCCAATAAGGATAATACCTTTCATTTATTACTTTTTTCATCAATTTGAGTGGAATTTAACAGTTGAAATAATGACCAACCAACCAACAAATTTAACTGAAACGCATAATAATAATAATAATAATAATAATAATAATAATAATAATAACTTGCTTATATTTGGAAATTTATTTTAAAAATAAAATTCACCATATACAGAGAATATGCAATATTTAAAAATTAATAAATGAGCAGAAACAAAATTCGAGAACTACTTGCAAAAGTATTCTTCGACAACGTGCTTACACTTTTCGCATTTCACTTCACAACACCATTGAAATTTACAATTACAGTCTTGAACTTTTTCCACACTTTTCACTGTATATCTGAAAATATACACGCTTTGTATTTTGGAATGTCGCCTGACAAATGTTGGGAAATAGAATTTTTCGATACAAGAACATGATAAATATTAAATTACCCACGACCACAGCACAGTATTGCACAGCCACTTGTACTATAACCGTCTTTTTCACATTGACGCCCTTTTGTTCCATATACGCCCAGTTTGGGATTTTCTTGGCAAAAATCTGGTGACTGCTGCAAATAGACCAAGTCTCGTTTGGTGGGCTTTTTGTGCCCAGCAACGTAGGGCTTCAATTTATGCCGAAGTCCAGAAAATTTCACTTTCACTGCACCGTCAAATTTTTTTGACAATGCCTCTCCAATTGTCTGGAAGTCGGTCATTCGACGCCAGCAAAGTTTTACGGTACAAGAACCTGAGACACCGTGGCATTTGCACATCAATTTCATATTCGCGCGTATCGCCTAAAATGCGCATCAAAAACTATTTTAAAATTAAATCAACTTGTTTCGACATGCAAATTTGCAAAAAATTTTTAAAGGACCAACAGATTCAATTTATTTCATGGAATTGATCCAAATAGAGGCTGCATAAAATTGTGAGAAAGTCTTACCCGACGACCAGCTTCGTTGTTGTGAAGGTTCATTAATTTCGGGGCTGGATCGCTCCAAGCTCTGGCTAGTTCGTTTGAATCGACAAAATCTTTACTCAGCCTTTCTCCGTATGCGACGTCTTCTGAACAACCGCCCCATTCCCACTGACCCTGGAAGCGCTGAAAAAGTTGAACTGTATGTAAATTTTTAAATGAAAATAAATAAATAAATAAATATACTTTATTTTTGAAATTTCTCCTGTGAACGTTCTTGTCACACGAACAGCTCGGCAAATCACCCTGGCTACATGCTCGAGTGATGCTATATGAAACGCCTGCTGCACTAATCGCATGAATATACGCTTTTTCTCGACTATCTAAAATAAAAATTCAATTTTTTTCAAAAACAAACTGTGCATTAAACTACATCTCATCTGAAAAAGAATGCAAAATAGTAACATTGTAGAAATTGATTGAATCATAGCAAATTGAAAAGCATTGTGTTAAAATTTCCAAAAGAAACATAAAATCTAACGACAATAAATTCTGATCACGATAGCACACAATCATAATCATGTGCTTTTTCGTAGACACAATTTTCTATCGGCAAATTTATTCCATCGTCGACTTGTTCGCTTCATCGTAATATTAATAAGAGGAAAGAAAAAAATAATTAATAACAGAAGGTAATTAACAATTTGGACATTTTGATTTGTACAAGAAAGTTGCATGATTAGCGGCCAAATTGGGCAGTTTGTGTTCTTCGACTTGAATGAGCAAAGAATATGAACAGCACAGACTGTGCAAGATGCAAATTTCCTGTTCAGCTGCAAGTGATTGTTTTTGATTAATTAGCTGACGTCGTCGAACGCCAACCGACAACAATGAAGGAAAATATCTAATAATTTTGCGCGGGCAACACATTCAGCTGCTGCAAGTTGAAGAATAAGCGCTATTCTGTGGCTAATCGGATCTTTCGCTTCAAGCTCCTTACAGTTGGAGCTTATTTATTTCGGCTGTATGCGCGCATTCACCGGAAACAGAAGTGGCTTAAACTGAGCTGCGAGCGTGTTGGTGAAGATTTCAATTGTTTTCGCCATACAGTCTGCAATTTCTTTTCTGCCAACTGAACTACAATCGTCTAATGCCACAAGCAAAACAGACGGCCACGTGGCTTCTTCATTCACGACGGTACATTGCAAAAGGGATTTCTGAAAGCAATGTTCCCAACTGATCAAGCTTCGCCTGCAAATGCGCGTGTATTGCAAATCCCCGTTGCCCTACTCCACCTGACCCAAATTGGAGAACGCTTCAGAAACAGATCAGTCCAGCTTCATCCTCCTCCACGATAACAGCCGCTAGCTTTGTCACATTACTCAGTCGAGGGGGGAACCGCATCCCATTGTTAATTGTTCAAACAGTCCCTGCTGAATTGTTCACTTTGCACGCAGCTGATTCTCGTCACATTTGCTCCTCAAAATATCATCTGCAAATCAACTTTTTGCAATAAATTATTTAAAAAGTTTAAGATATGCATATATTCGTGTGATGTAGAATAAATCATAAATTCAAATCCGGAATGAATCCAATTTTAAAATAAAAATTAAAAAAAAAAGAAACAACTACTTGCTTGTGTATGTAAAATATTATATCAACATTAAAATTGTATGTTTTTTGCAGAAAAAGTAATTTATAATTTGATCATTCGGATAAATTTAGTGCCGTTGTGTGTGAACAAAAAAATATTAATTGTTGACAAAGAATTTTTTGTCATTCATATTTGTTAGCTGGTATTGTTTACGGATTAATAAAGTGTGTTGAGCACCGTTTCAATTGCTAAAGAGGAAATTGAGGAGAATGATCAATTTCCCCTTTCAATCGGTTTCCAATGTTCAATGAGAAGCAAGATGAAGATATATTGCCTGATGGTAAACAAATATCATAAATGTTCCAATTTGAGCTTGTTGAAAAAGCAAAATTTGAATTGAGTATGATTAGCAAAGCGGAAATGACACCTCCAACAGGGTGTAGAGGGAGGGGGGAAACTTTGTCAGACAATCTGTTTGCAAACAGTGACTGACATTCAGCAACAACAACAACAACAGCAAGCGCTTTTACCAAAATTCCCTTCACAATATTTGAACACGTTATCTGAACGTTCTAGTTGCAAGTAACTAGAAATTTACATAGATTCTGTGCATATAATTCCATCCGGCCTTTACGCTTTTGAATTGTTTGCTCAAAATTCCAATCATAAGATTAAAATATACCAGGTAAACGTCCAGTTTTGCAGCTATTTAACAATTTTCCATTTCCGTTCAAGGTTGCTAACAAATAAGATAAGCGGCGGTATCAGAAACGTCGATGCATATCGAACTGAAGCCGGAATTTTCAAATCGACCAAGGCCATCACACTTTTTGACGATTCAAACATCCATCCCCTCAGTTGTTTCACTTTTTGTTTTACATTTCATGAAAATTAGCTAAGCTTAAATTTGGTATATATATATATATATGTTTGCATTTCTGTGATAACGGTTAAATAATAATTCGTATTATCATGTATTGAAAAGGGGAAATTGAAATGAAATGAAATGAAAAGGGGAAAGGAAAACAACGTACGCAGCTTGAGGATTCCGCCGAACAGATCGCCCACATCTTGGGATGCGTGTATGGCCGGCGCGTCGGACATCATCCCGTCCAAGCTTTTTCTAAGCTT
This sequence comes from Trichinella spiralis, assembly GCF_000181795.1. Taxonomy (NCBI): domain Eukaryota; kingdom Metazoa; phylum Nematoda; class Enoplea; order Trichinellida; family Trichinellidae; genus Trichinella; species Trichinella spiralis. The sequence goes on along the minus strand of NW_003526945.1, from coordinate 3,446,960 downwards.
CGACAATTTGGTCCGATTTCCGTTCATCATCCCAACGTCGAATTGATTAGTTACCAACAAATTTGGCACACTGCTGTCGAAAAACGTGGAACAATTCCACTGCCGACCGGCAAATTGGCTCTGACATTCCTTCAAACCCATCTGTGCCCCTGATTAATAAAATCAAAAAATGCAAATAAATAAATAAAGCAATCAACAAACTGAATGGAATAAATTTATTTATTCACCTTGACTGACAATTGCTAGCAGATTTTTGCTCAGTTGGCATAGTTCGCGTTGCCTGGCCACCAGGTAGTGCATTTGACGGCATTTGTCTTTGTAATCCGAGTTGAATTTCAAAGTGAATTGGTAAGCACTTGGAGTGGCTAATAGCCTGCGGAAATGTATCAAAATGGTAATTAATTCTTGAACAACAATACTACGAAAAACAATACAAATTGGGACATACCACCAGCTTGCCAAACAATGGGGATTAAAAAGCAACAGACAAATCAACCAGAGAACCTCTCTTTTGAACATGATCTACAAAGTAAATTGGATACAGTATAAAATTAGGAAAAACAGAAAATTAATAATAATTATAATATAATGAGAGTGAAAAAAGAGGACACAGGGCAGAGATTGATTCGACTGAAAGCGATGCCAGTCAACTAACTGACAAACAGATGAACGCGATCAAGCAGGGCAGGATCAAACGTGCACAATTGTGACTGGCCGGCTCGGTGACGGCCTAATGATCTATCTCTATCTATCTATCTGTGCATTTGCTGTCTGTTTGAAAAGAGGAGGCATAAAGCTAACGGACCGTAAATGGCCGATGACAAGCGGCCGGATGGTCAACCGGTCAGTGGCCGCTTTTGGCAAAGAACAATGCTCAGCCGACGAACTTCAAGCTTTAAAGCTGCCGGCCGGTCAAAGCGACCAACTGACCGCCGCCTGGCGCCATTGCCAACCGCTGACCGCTAACCTGCAAAGCCTGGCCGGCGGCGTTTTACCATGATGTCATTGTCAATCATACGGCCAATAGCTTGTCACTCGGTCTTATCTGCCCAACACTGCCTGCCTGCCTGCCAACAATGCCATCTTTCGCCGAAGCATAAAAAATAGCATGGAAAAAAGCATCATGAAGAAAAGATACTGATAGAAAGGATGAAAAATGCAAATGTCTAGCGAACGGCCGAACACCGGCTCCGCCTGTTCCAACTCGATCCGGTCAGTTGTTTCAGCTAGCTGCAGTCAGCTGCGAAAACAGCCGCCTTACCTTTACCTTCATCCGCTTGCCCGAGACCATTTTCCCACAGCGCCAACTCGACGCCAAACTTCAGCATATTTATTTCTGCCCACTGGTCGTCTATTTAAGAAACTTTCATAGAAAAAATAATAATTCATATTCTTTTCGTTATTTTGCTTTTTTACTTTCGAATCCTACATATATCACTCGAAACATCGATGACTATTATTTGCTAACTTGAGAATTTCTATCTTTTTTGCCAAATATATTTATTTCATTCTATACGACGATATATTTTATAATAATTTATTTATAAACAAAACAATTCACCAATTGTTGAATTGACTATTTTTACCAATTTCAAAACATGATCATAAAAGTAATTTATTGCTAATAATAAAGCTTAACATCTGCCAGAGATAAAGCATATACTGATGTGCGTATGCGCATGTGCATAATGGCAATTTCGTATGCAAATAAATATGAAACTTTTCGTGCTTTCCAAAATAGGCATGCTTTTTGTCGAAATGAAAACACTACCAATGAGTGTATGTTCTTTACAATCAAAGTGGAGCCTGATTAAACATTGGATGAACAATAATCTGAACTTCAAAAAATAAAATTATTAACATCAAAGCTTTTCAATACAACATCGAACGTTCGTGTCATTTTGGAGCACCGCATTTTTCTTTTACATCTTCGCACATTAATATGCATATTGCAAATTAATACAAGCCTTAAAATACCTTAAAAACTTTACTTCATTATAACAAGTCAACCATTTGATCTGCAACAAAGTAAGCAGCAACGGTAAACTTGAATATTATTTTATTTTCTGTCTGAAACACTCTTTATTTTAATATATTCATTTATTATTTAAATGTAATTAACAATTACAAAAGAAGAAAGCATGATAACAAAAAAATGCAAACATTATTTTGTGAAGAAACAAAAATTTCTAAATGAACGTTAATAAAAATGGTAAAATTGTAAAAATAATTTTTTAGACATCATCTGCAGTAAAATCAGAATAGTTGTTCATCCCATCAGGATAATTTTCACCACAATTATTTTGATTATTGCTGTCCGATGTGAATTGCGAACTATCCGTACTCTCTGCATTTGAGATGCGATAATAAACCGCTGCTTCCACGTCATAATCGTATTTTATCCCGCTGCTCACCGGTCTTGGCTTTGACTTCAGAAACTCGGATTTTCCATTCCTTCCAGTTTTCCGTTCATTCTGCCTTTTCGTTTCAAACTTGTACAAAAGCAACCAACCCGACACCAGCAGAAACCCAAGAACTACTGGGGAAGATAAGAGAGCGAATTGCAAAATAAACCACTGGATGATCGCATAGAGAGACATTCTGCTTGCCAAACGACAGTCCACGCAACAAAACTCGCTTTAACTTAACACTTTTTCCCAGCTTGTTAATTTTCAACATTTTAAATTTAAACATTTTAACATCACTTTAAAAGTATCCTCTTATACTTTAGTTTAAATTATTGTAGTATTTAAAACTAAGTTTCAACATTAAAAACTTTAAAATATATCCATTTCAAACGTAGCTATTCAAGTTCAAATGTATATTGTATGAATTATTAAACGCATATGAAAATACAATATCAATAATAAAGTTTCATAATAAGTACAGTATTCTACTGTACAGTACTACGATGAATATTACCTGCAAATTATTTCTATCCAAATAAATTAACTGCGTAACTTTTTAAACTCTACACTTGAATTTGTGCATTTATTTTGTTTAGAAACCTAAAAGTACAAATTCTGTTTTATCATTTTTTCGTATATTCTAAATTCAAAAAATCAACCATTAATGATATTCAAAACTGAATGTTACAATTGGATAAATTGTGAATTTTATTCATTGAATTTTCAGAATAACTTATATTTCATCGATCACATTCATCGGAGTCATCACCGACACATCAACTACTTCTGCTGTGGTATGCTAAGCAGTGGTGACAAATTCGGCGGAAAATATGTCACGTTCTTCTGTTTCGCAAGCTGCGCCGCTATTTCTTCACTTGCTTCTATTTTTCTCAATTCAATCAAAGCATCACCGGATTGCTGAAACAAAAAAGCAAACCTTTAAACTATCAAAATTGAAAATTCTCCTTCTTCTTCTTCTTTTTGTTATTCATTATAACAAAGTTGTCAGACATTTTTGAAAAATGCCACTTATCAAATTTACAAAAAAAAATTCCATCATAACAATTTAAAGCACTTTATCACTATAGTTTTGTTTCATCGTATTATGAATAAAAGTTGAACACAAACAGCAACATACCTGAAAAGCTGTACCGAGTAATTCGGCAGCAATTGCGTCACCTTCGGCCGAAATGATTGCAGCAAGTTTCATCTGTTCAGCCTAAACATCAAACAAAAAACCTCGTCATCTTTACTTAATTCGCACATAATTTGATTACTTCAAATTTTACCCTAAAATACGAGAATAAATCAACAAATGTACATATATACATAATGGGGAGGGAAATTTTAAATATAAAATATAATTTTCTTCACCAAAATCCCAAGCAACAAGAGATCACAAAACTACAGTTACCTTTTCAACCAAAAACCGAGCCCTTTCCGCTTCTTGTTGCGCAACTTGTTTCATCTCAACAGCTTGGGTGAATTCTTTACCAAATGACAAATGGGTCTTGAAGAAATTTTAATATGAAGTCAAAAGAAAAACCAAAACTGTCAACGAATACAAACCAATGAGATATCGTCAAGAAGGAGACCAAATTGGGAAGCGCGTTCGGTCAGTTCTTCGTTCACTTTCTGACTGACAAGCTCCCTGTGGGTGATCATATCGGCGGCGTCGAACTGTGCCTGTGCAATTTTGAAAAACAAATCAATCACTTTCTCCAATCAGAAGTGCACCATTTACAACAACAACATATTTAAAAAATATAGCAGGACATTTCAATAAAACCAAAAAAAAAATTCTCAAATCACATACCACAACAGCTTTGAGAACTTCGTTTGTAATAGATGGCAAAATTCTTTCATCATAATCCACTCCAATGTTGGTATAAATTTTCGGAAGTTCTTCAGGTATAGGGCGGAAAAGAATTCGCAGTGTTGTGTGCACGTTTTGTAAATCTAATTTAAAAAGTAACAAAATATATATAGACGTTTTATAATAAAATCTGTCAACTGTTAACTTTATAAAAAGAAATTATCACATTTTCAATTTCACCACAGCTCCATAGATTCAGTTAATAATGAATAAAATTTGCATTTTCACAGCTGCAACTCACCTTTGCTACCAGTGACCACAGCAACGTTTCTAGGAGTGGCACGAATATCGAAAACAATGGGTTTCTGAACCCAAGGAATTAAGAAATGCGTGCCTTCACCAACAACATCGGGCTTGACACCGGTGAAACGGTCAAAAATCACCGCCCTCTGTCCACCGTCAACTAAATTATTAATAGCCATTGAAAAATCATTAATTCAATTGATACAAAATTATTTGACCATTGTAAAGCGCCGAATTAACAACGGCACCGACTGTTGCCAGCCCAACGCCAAATCGTATTAAATTTTTCGAAAGATTATGCACCGCTTGCATTTGATACTTATCTCTGAAATATTACGATTATAATTATTACATTATATTATATTGTATTACGTGTGCATCTGATAAAATTTCAACCTGCGTGAGGTGAATTTCAAATCAAAAAATGTGAACACAATTTACTACTTATTAAAAAAAGTACATCCAACCATTACGATACTCGATTAAAAGTAATGCAAGTGCGACCACAGATTTTTGATTTACATTTCAGAAATTGTAAAATAAAACATTCAGAAATGAAGCATTTATTATCATAGATTAAAATGTATAAAAACTAAAATTATCGTTCAATATTTTGAAGATGAACAATATTTTCAAATGCAATTTACAAGTTACAAGTTAAGCATTACACCGTGAATCATGCGTTTAAACGTACAAGAAAATCGGCATCTACTTTATATTAAACTGTAAAATTATTGAATACCAAAATTGAAATAGGTTAAATTGCACAAATGCAACAAATAATACTTTTTAACAGTTCTGCAAAGTCAAGCGTTCAGCAAAGTTTTTAAAAGACGCTTCTAAAGTATTTTGTAATAAATAAAATATGAAAATTTGAATTTCTCTGACCGTTATTTGATCATAAATATATCTAACACTTCCTACACATACAAGATTTCAATTCATAAAATATAACATCATCCATCGTCTGTTACATCTAATATCTGTCAATCAAGTTACATTTTGTTTACTGTACAATTATTTATAGATAACATTAATGCTCAGTAATTTTTTAGATTTAAATTAAATGAGTTTTGTTTTTTAAAATATTTAAGAGTTTTTAATTTATATATTTATTTTCTAAAAAATGTAGTCGTGAAAGTTGTCAATTTTTAAGGAGATGACCACTTTCTCAAGCCCGTCAATTATTAAAGTTTCTAAGCAATTTCAAAAAAATTATCATTTATTGTCTAAATTTGAAAATATTTTAACTTTTAAAATGTATATATTATTTTAAATATCACGCAGCATTTTCAGATAAGTTTAGAATCAGTTATTTTCAATAGTACTGCATTTTAAATGTATTTTTTTACGCTAAATAATTTGTATTTTTTTGAAAAATTTATTTTGTCTCAAAATTATTTAAACATTTATATACACTGACTTGAGCACATTTATATACAGTAAAATTACTTGCAGTTTCTTTTCTCAAAGATTATTTTGATTAACATTAAAAAATGCAATTTACTGGAAAAGTTGCGCTAATAACAGGTACATATTTTTTACGAAATCAATTTTGGCAAACTGATTTATCTTTCTTTGTACAATGTCTTCAAACATAGCCAACATTTATTTCTAAAAGTTTACAATTTAGATTATTTTATATACTTTGGGTTTGTTAAAATATGAATTTTATAAATCATTTAAACACGAAACAAAATATCCGATATCAAAATTAAATTTCATTTGCTGAGTGAATCGGTTGAATGTTCTATTAATATATTTTTTTAAATAAAATAATGTTCACAGGAGCCAGTTCTGGCATTGGAAAAGCAACCGCTGAATATTTCGCCAAGCTCGGATGCAAGTTGGCACTGTTGGGTCGTAATGTTGCTGCTCTTGAGCAAACTCAGCAAAATTGTATTCAACATGGCCTGGCGAAAGATCATGTTTGTTTGAAATTTTGTTTTCAGCTTTACTGAATAACAACTTGCATAAATACTGCTTTAGGTGATTTGTTGTCAAAGTGATGTGACGGATTTGGAAAGTTTGAAAACGGCCGTTCAATCAACCGTGAATCACTTCAAGCAAATTAACATATTGGTAAATTGTTGTTAACAAAAAACAACGACAAAAGCATGGATTGTTTTCCATTAAATGGAGAGATGTGAGAATTGTGTTTAGATCAACTGCGCTGGTCAATTTTCTCGTGGCAGTGCGTCGACCACTGATATAGATGTGTACGATAAAGTCATGGCCGTGAATGTTCGTTCTGTAATTCAGCTCACCCAGCTGTGCATCCCGCATTTGGTTAAAGTCGGCGGATGCATTGTCAACGTATCCAGCACTTCGGGAATGTGTTCGGTAATGAAAAGTTGTTCCAATTGAACCACTTCAACCGCTTGCTTCTTCCCGTCTTTTTCAGTATGCCGGCGTTGCCTACTATTGCATGTCTAAATCGGCGTTGGATTCATTTACAAAATGTTTAGCGTTGGATTTGGCTTCAAAAAAGGTTCGAGTCAACAGTGTCAAGTGAGTGTGTTAATTAATTGTTGAAATTAAGAAAAAAAAATATCAGAATAATGATAACTTTTAAGCCCCGGAGTTATTGTAACAGACCTTCACAGACGAGGCGGCATGGATGACGTTGAATACAAGCAGGTGATTCATGTTGACAACAAGATCGCCGTTTGAAATTAGCGTTGCTGTGTTTGCTTGTTTCAGTTTTTGGAAACATCCGCAAAACTCCATCCTCTGGGACGAGTAGGCGAAGTTGAAGAAGTGGCACGGGCTATTGCTTTTCTAGCTAGCGATGACGCGTCATTCATAACTGGAGAACTGCTGAAAGTGGACGGTGGTCGGGCTATTTACGCTCCGCGTTGATTTCCACCGTCCAGCAACCAAATAATCCTTCGCTCTGAATGCACGAATAAAATTGAAATTAAACCATTTCTTGGTTCAAATTTAGTCGTGTATAATCTTGCAAAATGTATGTTTGTATTCAATCGAACAGTGAAACGTGTCATTGAGATTGATTGTTGTTCAACTGATCAAGCATGATGCAATAGATTATATCACCATTGATAATGATTTAATGAATAATTTTCAAGCAGTTGTGTTTAGAAATAAATTAGTAAAATTAAAACAGACAACAATTCAATAATGCTGATGAAAAAAAACATGAGGAACAATTTTGACTTTTCACCTTTACACCAAGTTTACCCACTTTCGCTGTAGCTTAGCTTGTCCTCCTTTTACGGTCCGCAATTTTTGCGTCACGTCATTTTCCCCTGCTAACACGGTTGCATCAAGACCAAGACGGAAAATATTCGACATGAAAACACGCTAAAATTAAATAACAGGTTTTTAATGGGTCAAATGGGAAATACAAGCGAAACAAATAAATAAACAGTTGTAACTTTCATTTTCAATTCAATGCAAAAAATGCCCTCCGAACGCACGCTGCTGTTTGCTTGTTTCAATTTATTCATCTTCGCCGAAGTTACAGGTATAAAATTCAATTTATGTAAACATTTTTATTTATAAAAAAAATTCTTCACTAAAACAATATTTTCACAATTTTTTCTATCTTTTAAATACCAATTTCATACTGTAACATTCAAGTTTAAATTGTACATTTCAATTCAATGTTTCACAATTTTTCTTTAATAAAAAAATGATCCGCAAAAAGAAGTTTAAACTAGAAAATTTTATTTTTAATATTTCCAAATAAACTGATAACAAGCAATTTCACTGAAATTTTCATTCACTTTTTTTCACAGTCTGTATATAAATTTGAATTCGCTAAATTTTTTAAATATTATTTTTAAAATCATTTAAGCGTTTGTAAATTTCTGATATTATTTCAATATTTTTTCATTTAAATGTCATCAAAAAGTTCAAAGAAAGAAGTGCGTCGCTTTTTAGATCGCTTAGTGGATTTTTAAATAGTTCATGGTCAAATTGTATTGCTTTTTCAATTGAAAATGAATAAAATTTCTAACAAAGACCTACTTGTACAAGTATATTATAGAAAATTGAATGTTTCAATGTGAATGATAAGCTGCTTTGTTAGCAAACCGAAAAAATAAGCTAGTATTTTTATTTAATTTATTATTTAAGCGAATCGATAATTGCAGAAAACGCATTGCTTTCAAAATTGAACTCCACATGCGCGTAATTGATTTCATTATTCTCATTTATTGTACAAATTGCATGCATAACAAAATATTATCATGCATAGTAAATAATAAAGCTGCATTGCACATTTGTCATTTCTACCAATAAAACTGCGTTTGAAAGAGAAAGCAAGAAATAATGAAGCATTGATTTATTTGAATTGGGAATATCATGATTTAAATGTCAAAAAACAATAAAAAGAGAAAAAAAAATGTTCTTTTCCTTTTTCTAATCTTATAACGTGAGCATTTTGATCATCATTGAAGTGGTGCACGGGTGTGTGTTGTTGTAATTGGAATATTCATGAAATGGATCGTTTCAATTTTGGGAGAAATTTCTTGACTTTGGACTTTAATTTGATCGTCGAACAGCGATTGTTCACAATTAACAATGAATTTTTAATTTTATTTGCTTTATTCAATTTACGCAATGCAAAGCTATCGTTTTTGTCAATTCAGTTATTGAATTCGGTTTTTGAAATTTTCTCATTGGATGATGGGCATTGTTAAGCGGTACCAAATTTCAGTTGAAAACCATTTGCTTACTTACCTAATAAATACAATTACACTACACGACCAGTAGTATTAAATTGGATAGATAATGATAAGGACGATCGAAATTTAGCTGACAATTGAAAGACCATTAGACCATTAGTTGGTAAAAATCAGAAATAAAGCGATTAAGAGTGTATGTGTGTGTGTGTGCATGTGGATGGAGGCACATTTACCGGACAGCGTTGTTGTATTCAGTTGATGCACGCTTGGTGGAGGTGATCTGAACATGCAGATGTGTTGCGGTTGTAAATCTGATTTAGGCATTTATGGCCACCCTACGCGCTCTCAAGACGATGCTAATTTGCAAATACATGAATACGTAAATAGACAACGATCAGTAAATGATTTGTCAAAGCAATTTAATGGATAAATTCAAATTTTCCAAGCAAATTTGTTCAGAAGCAAAACTTCCTAATGATGCTTCTCTTTCAGCTCGTGAGTGGGTTTTGTTTAGAGCGCTCCTTTGAACTGGCTGGCGAAAGCAAATTTTCTTTCCAAATCATTATTGGTAGCAGTAATCTAATTTCATTCACATGCTGTTATCCAAATATTAATGATGTAATGCAACATACGACTGTCTCTTTATCAATCTTTGCAAATCATTGCAACAATTACTCTGCTTGATGTAATTGAAAATTTATTCACTTGCATTCAAGAATGAACAATTTTCTCTTTCTTCAAAATTGTATATATATAATTATTTTTGAATGCTTTATTTTCAATTTACCAGTTGTAATATTTAGGATTCAATTTTGGAACATCCAACGGTGTGAGTTTGCCGTTTTTATCCAATTTTCCAAAATTGAAAAATTTATTTCAAAATCCATCCATTGGAAGTGGCTTCCAAGCCGGATTCAACAACCAGCCCGGTAATCGAGGATTCGGTGTCAACGGTGGTTCCAATATTTTGGGCATGTTCGGTCAGCAAAGAGGATTCAACGGTGAAGTTGATTCGCAGGGAACTTACCGAGGTGGATTCGGCAACAACTGGTCCATAATGAGAGGTTTGGTTGACGGGGGCCAAAATTTTGGCGGTTCATTCAATCCAAGGACGGGTGAAGTTGGATTTTCTAGAAGCGGTGGAATTGGCCCATTTTTCAACGCAGAAAGAGGCATCAAGTTGGATTTTGGTGATTTGATTCTGAGAAGAGAAGGAAGAATATAATATGTTTAATTAAAAAAAAAGTAGAATGCTTTTTCTTTTCAATTTATTGAAAGTGCAAAAACCAACAAAAGAAAGAAATATTTACCTGTTATATGTATTTCAATTTTTCCTTTGTTGAAGCATTGCTTCGTATCATGATAATAAATTATGAAATGTTGATAAATTTTGATAACAGTCAAAAAAATTTGCATACGTTAGAGCAAAGTAAATATATCAAGATTGTATGTTGTAGTTAATTAATATGTGTGTTTGTTTGTATTTGAAATTAATATTGAATGTGAAAAAATTGATCGGTAATAGTGAAGTATTTGTAAAAGTAATAGCAGTCGACACTTAAGGTCAAGATGGAAAATAGTTGAAAGTGAAATCTGTGAAAAGAATCGTTTTTGAAAAGCATTTCAATAATATATATATATATATATATATATGCATGTATGTATAAATTGGAAAAGTAGCCCAATAAGCTGAAATGCCTTTTCAAAGCTTCTTCAAATACCACTCGGGACAATTTTCTATACAAGCATTTGTCGTCCATTGGTCACTACAGGCTATGCACAATTCTTGCCTGCTGGTTGTGGTGTCGTCATTTTTGCATTATCAGTGGAACTATACAATGTTGAATGGGAAAGATAAGAAATAAATTTATCATTTGCGCTGAATAGAATGCGCACAAACAGAGGCTGTTCAAGTGAAACAATTTTGATGCATCAATAGCGTCAATTCAGCGTTGAAGAAAAATAAAATTAAAAAGCAAAAAAAGTGTGTATGTGTGTGTGTGTGTGTATGAGAGAGAGGAGAGATAGAAGAAAATCAAAATCATTTCGATCAGCAGAACAATGAAATTATCAATCATTGCATTTTCTGATGTCAAAAATAAACCCTACCGCACAGTTGCCGCTCACGCTCCGATGCAGTAAACATCAATTAAAAATTTCAAATGCTTGCCTGCTTCACGTGATATTAAACAAAGTAAATTTGTAAAAATAAAAATAAAAATGAATATGCAGTTTAATGAAATCACTTTTGCATTTTCATTTATTTCCTCTTCTTCTCTTATGCTTGTTTGTCAATAAAAAATTTATGAAATTTTGCAAAAATGAAAAAAATGTATAATATTATTAATTTGCATAAATTTTTATAATAAATAAAATATGAAAATTGATTTTTGCTTATTATTATTTAAAAAAAGAAATGAAAGTTAATTTTGAAGTTTTCCCCTTGAAAAATTGCCCCTCGGCATTGTTAAATTTCTTGAAACTTGCAACGTGAAGGAGAAAAAAAATAAAATAATAAGAAACAACTTGAATGTGAAAATTTGTATTGTATTTCTGTTGTGAACGAGAATGCAAAAACACGTTGAATAAGGAGCTTTTAATCATTGTTACAAATGAAATTCTCCCCCTGGTTCATTTTTGTGAAAATTTGTTGTTACAGTAAGCGCGTCAAGTTAAAATTATTAATTGATAATGATTGGAAATATTATACAAAAATCAAGACGAATCTGAAAAGTGCAAATTCAATCAATCACACACACACACATCACATTTGAAATTGTAATAATTGTATAGATCAGCGGAAGGAAGAATAAAGACTTCAAGGCTTCATCAAATTTGAGCATCAATTGCTGCCGTTCTGCTTTTCCCAACATATGCAAAAAACAAGACCACAATCTTATTTTGCTGTAATGATGATAATTTTGCATCAGTTTCAGCGGTGAATGTCATCAGAAGAGAGCCAGAAGAAAGTTGAGTGAGAGATAGAAAGAAAGAAACAAAGCACATCCGCAGCAGATAGGTGGTTCAGCAACGGCAATTGTCCCTCGCCTCTCTGATCTAGAACTTTGATTCTGGCTATAAATTTTTCAAAGTGTTTTTTTAATATATATCTTTACGTTTTATTTCAACACAAGCAGCATTTCACGCGAAAATAAAGAAAAAAAGAAGAACAAGCTGAGGCAACAACGATTCCCATGTTAATGGAACTTTATCTCTGTCAAGTATAGTTTGAACAAGAGAACAAATGAGAAATTCATACAATTTTTGTTTTTTCATTTGAACTTGTTTACAATTTTAAAATTTATTAAATTTTTGAAAAGCTTAAACGTTTTCGATTGATAAAAGAAGTTGATAAACGCGCAATTTTGCCATTCACTGTGCACAAAACATTTCAACTTTTATCATCCAACAAATCAAACGAATGAATGAATGATATACAGCATGTAATTATTTCTGTTATCATTTCCAATCAATATTAATTCTTTTCATCAATTGAAAATTATCATCAATATGAGAAGTATTCGTCTTTTTCAAATTATGCAAACGTTTTCCACTTATCAAATCTCATACATCTTATGCATCAATTGAAAACTGAATTTGATAAATGGTTCACGTCAAATTGTTATCATTATACAAGATAATTTATACCGAAATGCTTATTTAGTATGCATATGTGTGTGTGTGTGTGTGTGTATATATATATACATTTGTGTGTATTTTGCTCGGTGGACGTTCTTTTTGTTTCTTGCCGTCATTGCAATTATATTTAGCAAAAGAGATAATGGGCCGCCGGGGACAATAACCAAGCCGTCCGTGATCAGTGTCGTTTGGCAGTTTCTTGTACGATTGATTAAGCTCGTCCTGCTGCCTTTAATCCCGTTGTCCGCTGGTCGAGGTCAGATGTCGGCCAGTAATTAAGTGGATCAATGGTGGACAAGAGCTGTCACTGGAAAACGGTTCAATTTTGAAGCACAATGGCCGTCGATTACCACCTACCATCGGTAATCATATCCTTGCACTGTGGACAACAGGGCTGACCGACTTTCATCTAATATCAATCACTTCACTCAATCATCCCCACTTTATTAAATCCTGTCAGTTCTGCTTGTGTAGGCACAGCACAGAATAGGAACTTGTCTCTTTTTGACCTATTGTAGAAGATAAAAAATGATAAGCTTGAAATTGGAAGAAGAACAAAATAATAATAAGGCGAGAAACGTTTCAAAAGTACAACTCAACGCCTCTGCTAATTATATCTCAACAATATCTAATTGACAACAATAATGGCATGTGGAAATCGATTGAACAATGTGTTGTTGTGAAATTGTTATTATCATTAATTGTCACATTTTATCCGTGCATGTTTAATTATTATGCTTTAATACACTTTTTTATTGTAAAAGTTCAAAGAAAAGAAAAACAATTATATTATTATTATTATCATTATCATTATTAGTAGTAGTAGTAATAGTGGCATTTGTAGGAAAATGAAATTAGGAATGATGGATTTAGGAGAGAACATATGAATGGACTGTGGAAAGAAGAAAAGATGGATTAATCATTCATTGCATTGCCGAATTAGCGCTAACAAAAAAGTCACAGTTCATTTTGGATTATGAAAATGAATAGCAACCATCAATACAGATGGTGAAAAAGAAAAGATACAACCACCAGAGGCAATGCTGCTTTCTTCAAAATTTTCAACAGCAACAACTGCTCCTTGGATGCATCATCGAGCAAAAAACATTTCCATCGGCTTAATTGCCTTTGCTAGTGGAACAGAAAAAGAAAAAGAAATTTTTTTTTCTTAAATAATAATAAAGTTTTATTTCTTTCTTTTTGCAGCAAAGCGAGGAGAGTAAATTCATCATCAAACAAACCAGTGCCGAAAAATGGCAAATCACTGATCACTAATAAATGTATAATATAGTATGGAATAAATAAATAAATAAATAAATAAATAAATAAATAAATGAAAATATTCACTTGCATATATACTGTAAAATATGATATTGTAAAAAATTGACAAAGCCAAAAAATACAGAGTATACATATATATATATATATATATGTATTTTTGAAGGAAGAGAAGCAAGCAAGCTAGCAAAAAGAATAAAAAAAACAGTAATAATAATTGTATCGGTAATAATTTGATTTCATTTTGCGAATAGAAGATGAAATGTGAACACAGAAGAGAAGAAGGAAAAAATGTGGACGTTGAATTCTCCGCACACTTCATACTGTGCACAGTGCGGCATCGGTGGAAGCTTTGTCCGCCTGTTGAACCGCCGGTTCCGCTGCGCATGGGCTTTCAACCACTGACGGGGATGGTCTGATGGTGAAAACCTGTCTCGGATCTTGATCCATGAACTGGTGCATTGTAGTCGGTGTTTCGGCGCTGTTGCGCAAAATGATCGGCTCCAGTCCAATCAGACTTGCAAGTCCGTTGCCGTTGCTGGTGTTGCTGATGATACTGTGACTCATTATCGGCTGTGCGTTGGAAACGCCGCCGATGGTCATCTGACCGTTGCCCAAAAATTGCGGATTGGATGGCAAAAATAAAAAGTTATTCCCATTGTTGAAAACGGAAGGCAAGCTCGAACGATTGTCCGTCGCCGCAAGTCTACCTTGGCCCAATGCAGAAGATACCGGTAAATTGACACCAGTCATTTGAGGCGTGGCGGTAGTGGGGTAGAGAAAGTTGCTTTTTAGCTGCCAATCTGGATTGGCGGCTTGGAAATTTGCCGCGTTGATGGATGCCAATGTTGCCTGGTTGAAATACATCAGCGATTGTAAATTGACCACTTGAGCTGCCGCCAATGTGGAAGACCAGATACTGTCCGCTGGGACACCAATGGCCGAAGTAGGAGGAGGTACGGCAGGAGGTCGAACGCTCAGAGGTGAAAATGGAGTAGTCAGCCCGAGTTGACCGTCTTGTCGAAAAGCAACTGCTACCGGATGTTGAGAATAAATAGCGTGCCCAGTGTCCGCACTGGGCTGAGCGTAGCCGGCTTCGTGACCGAGAGCTTTTTCACGCTTGCGCCATTTGGCTCGACGATTTTGGAACCACACCTTAAGATGTTGTAGAATTTTAAATAATTAAAAGAAAAAACTATAAGCAAAAAGAAGCAAAAATTCAAATAACAAGAGATCACAGTTGAAAATGTTTTTACAACACATGCGACATAAAAAATAATTGAATTGAATCTGCTCATATTGGAACAACTGGAAACTTCCTCTTTGCAGTTTATAAGTTTATTATAAGTGGACTTTTGATGCCGCTGGTGATCAAATTAATAAAAAGCATGCTTCACATTCCAACCAGTTGGTAAGCTTCAGCCAACTGGTGAAGAAATGTGCGACAGAAGATAAAAAAAACAGAACAAAAGAAAAGAAGTCAAGCTTCAAGCAAGCAAGTAAATCATCATCATCAATCAAATGCGTTGTCCATCATTCAGTTTCCCTTGGAGCAATTTTTGAA
The DNA here is from genome assembly GCF_000181795.1 of Trichinella spiralis. Lineage (NCBI taxonomy): Eukaryota > Metazoa > Nematoda > Enoplea > Trichinellida > Trichinellidae > Trichinella > Trichinella spiralis. The sequence goes on along the minus strand of NW_003526945.1, from coordinate 3,431,300 downwards.
TAAAACTAAATTTCTTCTCGAGAAACGCCACTTTTTTTTACAAATTGAAATTTCATTGTTGATCCGTTATAATTTATAAAGGAATAAAAGTATGCTTGGAAAGAGTTTTAAATTTGTAATGCAACATTGTGACTGTGATCAAGTAACTGAAACAGTTGAAAAAGCAGAACAATAAAAGTTTAAAGGAAGATTTTGTTTGTCAATAAGAAAGAAAAAATCCCACGTTTCCCAAGTGAATAGAGAACAAATAAAATTGTTATCGTTGCTTGCTTCTCTGCTACTGCTGGCGGTGAAAGTAATAAAGAGTAAATTGCTAAAACTGAACTGAAATTTACAAATTTCATCAGTTAACAATTATTTATCTATCAACCATTTTAATGAACAGCCAAATCGAAATAAATTGTATCCTTTGAATTACATCATCATCATCATCATCATCATTATTATTGTTGTTGTTATTGATTTTTCAACTGAAAATAGACGTTCTATTATTTTAAAATTCATTAAGCCTAATAAAGTGAACAACAAATTAAGACTAAAAACCATTTTTATACATCAATTATTTCAATGTCAATTTCAGGCAATGAATTCTCTTCACACATTCCAGAAGCACGACTATTAGCAACAACAGTTCGCAGTGAAAACAAACAGAGACACATTTCAAAGCAAAGCAAAGTAAAAATTGTCCTTTTTTCATCTCATACAGGAAATGCTAGTAAAACATACAATGCACATAAGCAGCATTTTATACATTTTTTCTTTGTTTCCCCTCTTCCCACGCGGAACTATTCCTATCACCAACTGAGCAATAGAATGGAACAAACGCACACCATATGCAAATGTGACAGTGGATGATGAGTCACGCAAGTCAACTGTTACCCCACGTACGTCTGAGTCATCAGTGTAAATTGCATCGTGATTAAAAGGAAATGAAGTTGAATTTGGAAAATTTGCAAATATGAATGAATAATTTTCAAATAACTAAAAGAGAAAAGAGCAAGCAAAGAAAAGTAATTGCTTTTATCTTCCGTGTTTGCAAATACAAGCCAGCAAGCAGCAGCATTGCAAGTTTGCCAAAATGGCTGCTGGGAGTAAACAAGCAAACGCTTGTACAAAGAGCAAGAGGTAATTGATAAGGAAAAAGATTTGTCCTTTCCTTATCTTTCTAGCTTGGGGCTATTTCAGTTGTTGGATCGATTTTTTGACCGCTAATTTCAGGACACTGTCTGACATTATTAGAACGATATAAGACGTTCGGTGATATATATATATATGTATGTATGTATGTATGTAAGGTTTGCATTGTGACCAACACTAGCGTAACAGCAGCAGCAACAGCAGCTGCTGTTCGTCTCTTTTCGCGTTCGCTCTTCTACTCCTTTCGGGCTGTTTTAATTAAAATCGCTGACAGTGGCAATTTTGCCGAGCAATACTGTTGCCGGCAGTGGACGGATTCGTACGCAAAATTGGTGCACATATTTCGCTAATTATCAGCGCCGATGAACAAAATCAAGCCACTCGGACGAAAGATATCGTTTGCCGTTGCCCAAGACACACCCTCGAAGCGTCAAGCTCACTGTTGGGTGGGTTTCATTGTCGTCCGTGAGGGCTCCAACGAGCTTTCTCAGGCAACGGCAAACGGCGTCGGAAACGCCACTATGGGAACCGGCGGAATTAATCACAGAAAATTGCCCTATTAAGCGTCGATTATTGCTTGCCGTATTATTGCTCATTTCATTTGCTTGTGGAATCAATTAAATTTTGTCGACTGATTTCATTTGATTGATAAACGCTCTTTTTACACAAGCAACCTTGCCTGGTGAAAATCCATTTTCTTTAATGTCAATATTAATTTTTTTTTTCTAAATGACTAATCATCACTGAAGGACGCTTTGCAAATGAAAACAGTTATTTTCCATTTAACAAACACCAACTAGCCCGTAATTGCGATTATCTTATCAATGCAATTGATAATAACTGCTTAATTTGATCTGTTTAAATTATTTACATGCAATCCATGGTATCGAATCCTTGAAAAAAACTAAAGCAAAAGTGGGACCATTTTGTTGGGCAGAAGATAAAATAAGAAAAGAAGCGTATCAATTATTGTAAATAAAATGGGGAGGAGGAGGGAGAGAGGAAAATTTTTACCTGAACACGAGCTTCGCTGAGGTCGAGTCGCAACGCGAGCTGTTCCCTAGTAAACACGTCCGGATATTGGCTCTTTTCGAACGCTCTTTCCAACTGGTGCAATTGGTACGTTGTAAAAGTGGTTCTGGAACGTCGAATTTTTCTCGGCTTATCGTCACCATCTCCAGATTCATCTACGACAATGCACAAACATGAACAGAAAAATGAGATTAATATCTTTTTTTATGACTTTTTCCAAATTTCAACCGATCGAAATTACCTTCAAGTTTGACCACTGCAAAACGTGCTTCGTCGGTCGATGAATTCGGTGAAATGTCCGTGTAAAAGCAAGAATCAGAATTGGGCGGCGTTTGCGATTCTTCGGCCAAATCGGTTCCATTTTCACAGTCGCTCGTTTCCGAATAATTGTTCGCCTGTTCCACTGGTTCTGGAACAAGCCCGCTGTCCGCCTGCATCGGTTCCTCCACTTCCTCTTCTGGCTCGCATTCACAGTCGGCCAGAATGCTGGCCATGCTGAATTTGGAAATGGAACCACCGCCGGATGTCGGCGTTCTAATCGCAAGTTGTTCTTGGATTTTTCCCAATGTGGGATCTTGGTCGTCGTCAGCCGAAGGTCCGGTGTTGGACATTTGAATAGCGCAGAATTCTGCAGTGGACGGTTTCGCCGCTTCGCCCATCGACTGTAAAATGTGTCGTAAATGAGCGACAAAATTTACCATACAAGCTGCACCACAATTTAGCGCGCGACCGGACGTTAATTGAACATGCAATGGATTAGCGCTCGGCCGGTTGACGCGTCGCTATCGCTCGACCAGAATCTTGCGAGCCAATCAGATTTCAGAGGCGGACCGTCGATCGACGAATCGTCGATCGCCGAGGCGCGCTGGTATTAATTGAACAATGGCAATATTTTTTCGTTGAAACTTAACTACGAACGCTGACCAACGACCCCTGCACATCTCCGCTTACCGCTCAATTATAGGATAAAGAGGTTATAAGCGTGTTATTCATTCAACAAAGAATCACGGTGGCGGAAATGAATAGGGCCGAAAAATGTATCAGTCCATTTAATGAAGATGAAATTAGTTTCACCCCAGTTTTCACTGCTCCTGTGAGCCCATTTCCAACCTTGCCTGCCCCTCCTGCCCATTTTCGACCGGCTGAGCCGGAAGCGGTCCAACACGGTAATATGATACAGCGTGACAAGCAGAGCCGAAAAGTCCGCTCATCTTGGCTAATTGGTTTCGCGTAAGGCGACTGACCCGCGACAAATGTGGGAAGCCAAAATGGCGCCGGCTTCCAACAGTGCCGCCGCGTTGGTATTCGCGAAACAGTACAAAAGAGTCGTCAATTGCCTCAATTTTCAAGCCCTTTCATACGGTGGCTCTTGATATAATTGGGTATTTTGAATTTTCACAACTCGCCGGCGTCAAACGGCAGGCAAGCAGGCAGGGCCACTTTCCCACCTCTGATTGGAAACAAAAAACAACAAAGAGCAGAATTTCCTAGTTTTATTTTCAAATTATAATTTTGAAAAAAATATTGAAAAACAAGATTATTTTCCATTGTAATTTTGATTATTATTTTTTTTGTGATACGCTTCATTCACAATCCGCACACACGCGCACACGGCAATCTTATTTTTGAAAAATTATTCATTAAAAAAACACTTGAACCGTATAACTGAATAATAAATAATAACTGGCTAATGAAAAGGTACAACTGGTTCACATTTACCGTGGCGTGCAATTTTGATGAAATATATAATAGTAATAATAATAATAATAATTTTTTTTTAATTTGAATTTGTTAAAAATCAAAAGCATATTTAACTTATTGTACAGTTGGCCCTCAACATTCGCGGATTTCAAAACTGTCAAAGAAAAAAGATGAATCCTACTTTTAGACCCTAGTGTGCATGTATGCTGTGGATTTGCAGCTTCAGTGCAAGGTTGTTTTTGCTTGTCTGATTCCACACCATAACAGCACTGATAACTCAACTCAACCAAACTGAGAGGCTAACTAACCGTTTCCAATGCTAAGATGAAAAAGATAAAAACATTAAGGTGAACAGAAAGAAGGCGTTGCAAACGGAAGGTTGGCTCACAACAGCACCGGCCCCGCGATTCCAGACGCTTGATCCAGAATGGTCAACTGGTCCAAACATGCATGGACTTTCAAGTGCAGAATGGCGGCCGTTTTCATGCTAGCACGACAGTCGAACACTGCGTGAAAATAACGCAAAATTTGAATGCAAGAACATACCGATGATTTTGACTCAATCAACAGTCAACGAAATGAATACAAAAAAAATAAATACGGGATAAATATTTAACGTGCAAATCAGTAGACGGCCCGTGATATTATCCCATGCAATTTTCAGACGATTGCATAGGCTTACAAAGCATAGACGGGCTGTATGAATAGAAGTGGCAAGTATTTTCGCTGTTCGCAAATACCGCGATGGTTGAGGGCTGACTGTATTTTCATTTGTATTGTATAGCACCAAAAGTATTTCGTGTTATTAATTAATAATTGGCATTTGTTGTTTGCATTGTGCAAAATTTGCTTCTTTCATTGCTTTGCAAATGAAAACAAGGAAATAAGAGAAAGCAATTGAACAATAGCAATTTCGGTCGAAAGTAAATTAATTGCCGTGTGTTGTATTTGGAAAAGTGTAATATTTCAAGAAAAAAAAACAGCTTGTGAAATAAATTATAGCTCATAATTAGCTAAGCTTATATATGTATATATGTATATATATATATGCAGGTGTTTGTTGCTTTTCTGACCAATTGTGTATAATTATCGTGCGTGCGCTTTTTTTGGAGAAGAATATAGTGGCATAATTTTGTTATTAGACAGAAATTAAGTAGTGAAAAATAGATTGAAGAGGACGAGTTGAAATGAAAAGTATAATTAGAAAATTGGTCGAAAACAGTTCAACAACTGGCAAACTGCTGATGATGATGAAACGGCAGCGCCCACCTAGCGGCTAGATTGTTGGGTTCATTACAAATGCAATTAAATTTTGCAATAAATGAGCATCGTGCGGCGTTTAAATAATTAACAAGGGAACATTTGAAAGCTGTCCAAGTTGAAATATGCCTTCCACTACGAGCGTATTTACACGCAATGCATGAGCAATGCTATTGATGATTTGATTAATAAAATTAAGATCAGATTTTTCCTCACAGTCTCACCAAATGGTAGCAATTACAATTACAATTAAAATTAAAATTAGAATAAGAACAATAGAATATTTGACGAGTTGGAAATTTTGCATTCAAATTAATTGTTGTTGGCAAAATTGGAAATTGAAGGGGGGGGGGAAATATCAATTGAAGAAAAAAAATTATCATAAAAAGAAATGAATGAAGAAATTTTTTATTTCATCGTGGAAATAGTTGCACCGGTGGAACCGAATGCGCTGATTGGTTAGCTGGTTGTTGGCATAAAAATGGCTAACAAGTCGGTGTTGCGTGAAATTGAAATCTAAAGCAAAAGTTTTTCCACTCGATCAAGCGCAAACTTATTAATATAACATAATTAATAGCTAAAATTCAAACGATTACATACATATACATATACATGTATAGATAGTTGGAAAATTGAACAATCCGGAAATGGTTATTATTATTATTTTCTGCTTTTCAACAGCTTTCAATGGTAATTTGAAAATTTTCACAATATAAATATTCTGAACAACTAAGAAAAAAAATATAATAATACATTTGCATGAAATTTTCACAAAAAACAACAAGATAAAAATAAATAAAATTACACGGCAGTCGGAGTGAAAAGTTGATGATGCAATTGAGAAGAATGAATTATGAATGGGCAAATTTCAATTAACTTTTCAATCAGCTGATAAATTCCCCTCTTGGCTTGATGTATGAAGTGAAACGAGCAGAGATAATTTGACCAAATTGCACTTTGCAAAAAAGAACAATCAACCGTCCCGCAACTGCTAAAAGTCTATATATCTGATCGTTTGATGTTTGATGTTCACGGTGTCAGAGGTGGATCAACATTCATCCTCTGCGATTATTTTAGAAAAATTTTTAAAAAAATTTCATATGCAATATGAAAAATATGTTGTTTATTTATTTTATGTAAATTTGTTTTGTTTATTCTTTTTTTGGTTCTGTGATGAGCAATTCAGTAGAACACACACACACACACAATCAAAACGATTAGTATGAATAATTGATCAACCGGTGTAGTTGTGGAAGAGAAGCAGCGGTACTTTTTGGGATAATTTGAAAATAAAAATGGTGGAAATATTATTTTATTAATAAATAAAAAAATAAATATTATCATGCTTCTGCACGTGCTGAAACAATTCCCAGCGCAGTTTTGCAAATTGTAGTTCAATGATCACCGACGCAACGGGACAATTTGTAAAGGTATGATGAAAAGTTCAAATGTGGTGAATATCAATCATTATTGATCCCAGTTGAATGTAATCGATTCAAACAACTAATTTATGAGTGTATAATAGTGAGAACACTTAATGCTTGAATGTTGTTTATTGTGAAAATGGTGGTTGGTTTGCAAACGAGCCCATAATAGTAATAATAGTAATAATAATAATCATCATCATCATAATCAAAGTATATATATAAATAAATAAATATATGTATATATATAGTTCACGTTGCCTGAGGTTACATTTCAATAAACGCTATGACTGAATGCTTGGTTGATTGGTAAAATTGAAATTACACTACTCGAAAGCCCAGCAGCAGAAAAGATATTAAATTGTCAACTATTTTTCAAATATCCAACGGATCAAGCGGATGCGGTCAGAATTATTTTATTCATTTACCTGATGTTATTTGTCGACTGAAAGTGAGCTTTATCAATTTCAACACTATTGAAATTAGAATAATGAAAATTACACCGTTGTGGCGATTTTTAATAACAATTTTCCCCAATCATTGGTTTCGACTCTGTTCAACGATGCCCATCCGAACACATCGTGTAAGTGTGTGTGTGTCGCATATTGTTCGAATAACAATTGAAAAATTCAATTTCACCACACAAGTACGCTCATTTGATTCAATTAAAATTGTACAAGATTCTCATTCATCTTATCTATTGATGTCTATCTTATTATTATTTTTTTTCGAAATTATTTATCAAGTTATACAAGAGCAAATAAATTATTATTTTTGTCTCGAATTATCTCATTCATTTTGGTCAATTATTCGATAATTTTTACAACTCAATACAATATTGAAATCAATTATCATAAATCACATCAAACAATAAATAAATAAGTAGGAGGATTTCATTTTAAAATTATTTTTGCATTTGAAAAAAAAGAAACAAAGAAAAAAGAATTATGCAATTCGCCTGTGAATATTTAACAGTCCAAAGTGGTGCAAATTGAATTGCCATGGCAACGGCGTCGAGTGGAGAGAGAAGAATAAGAGAGAAAAAAAATAACAACAAGCGGCAACAAAAGAATCGAAAATATATGTTGCATTTGAAGTAAAAAAAATGAATTTCAAATATTATTAATTTATTCGGGATATTTTATCAAGCGAAATTTGTAAAGCACTACTTGATTGATAAGAGTATAATTGTCGTTGTTTTGTGGAAGATAATAATAATTATTATTATCGTATATATTTTTTTTTGCTCAACAACACATTGTTCGGTTCGGATCAAGTTGTCCACAGCGCATGCTTTTCAGATGAGCTCGTTAATATAATTTCAATTAAATAATTACTGTACCGACCCGCCGACGCTCAACCCATTCGCCCTGGCTCATTAATTTGTTTCGCTCAATCATACCACGACCACGACCAAGCTCACCGCTACAGTAAGCCGTGGTTGTGATCGCGGACTTGAAGTTTTAATTTCGTCTCATTTTCAGCCGCCTATTCGTTCGCTTTCGAGTCGATTCATTTCGCTTAGATCATTTGTGAAGATGTCCGCCGCTTGCCAAGAGGACGTCTCATTTCCGGGTTTTCAATAGTTCAGAAGAGAAGTGATGCTTAATCTGGACAGATCTGGTACAATTGATCATCTCCTGAGCAACCGAACTCGTTATTGCTATTTTCACAAACGGTGGATAATTTAATTTTAATGGAAAAACCTTTTCACACACACATACACACACAAGCAGACAGACAAACAGAAACACGATGGAGAAGTTGTTGAAAAATGCAAAAAACCCTAATCAACTATTGCTGGTTTGTTCGCATTGCATCGGACCAACTATATATCACAAAAGAAACTTATTCATTATTATTATTATTATTATTATTATGAGCAACTTGATTTTTTCCATCTTTCTCTCTCTCTTTCTCAATTTTGATTTATTCCGCTTTTAATTAAACCAAATTTCATTATAATCAACACATTCAATCATAGCTTTATATTTCTAATTAAATGATAAAAGATGTTAATAAAATTGCTGTTGTGAAACTTGAAAAGTGACAATTTTCAGCGCTGCGAAAATGAAATTAAACACAGCGTGCGATTGATTGGGCAAATTCACTTCACTTCGAATGGCTGCTCGATGATTAATTTTTTTTTCTTCCAATTTTGACCAACGAGCGAACAAAAAAGTTGGCCAAAGTCAAAGAAACAATAATCGACCGAGTCTCGTTGGGTATGGAAAAAATTTGCATAACGTCGCCGGCACGACCGCGCAAACGAAAAACCACTTTTCCCTTTCCAGTGGAACGAAATGCAACGATGACATGAAAATTAATTAATCGGCCAAACTACAGTAACCCGATGTTGTTGTTGTTTTTGGTCGGAAAAAAGAGGATTGAATTCAAAAAATAAAAATAAAAAAGGGAATTCAAAAAATTTGCATAAAGTTCGAACGACAACGGAAAAACGTTGACGACGCGAAATTCTACAACGCAAACTTTGACAACGGTGAATTTTCATCATTTCAAACGTCGTCAAAAAAAGAAAAGAAAAAACTTCAAAATATACAATCTTAATTTTCTATTTACGGTAAATTTTTTGTCTCGATAAGTTTACATCAAAACAAAAACAACAACTTACATTTTTGAGAAAAAAAACACCAACGCCAAGTGTTTTGAGGAAATGAAAAAAAAGGGAAAAACCAAATCTACTACCTGGTGTTTGATGCTTTGCGGCGAGATTTGTGATCACTTGACTCATTTTCTGGATTTATCATTGTTGACATTTGTATTTTATGCAAAATTTGCGAAACTTCAATTTACAACGACCAGCGATTTGTTACAATCCGTTTTACAAACGAAACTGCGATTGAAAATTCATTAATATGTAAATTTATAATCATCGTGAATGACCGGTTTTTTTTTTCTTCTTCTTCTTCTTTTTCAATTAGTAATTTTATCATTTCCAATGGCAATTGGTGATGGCAAAATAAAAAACGCGAAATTTTATTAATTAATTGCAATTGTTCGACGTGTTTGATTTTGTTGTTTGCTTCGATTCATGTAAATATTCATGAAAATTGTTGGTTTCTTTTTCAACGATGAGAAATTATTGCAATGAATAATTGAGAACAACAGTTGGAATTATTTGCTAATGGGCGCACAAGTCGAGTTGAGCTCGTGAATTGAATGTCAATGAAAATAGTTGAATGATTATAATGGGATTTTTAATTTACATTAGTGACAATTGGGTCGCATTTTACAGATCATTAATTGGCTCTGATGGCAGTCGCGGGGGAATAGGAAAAAGCGTGCTTTTGAAAAGCTAACCTGACCGAGACTAGAGCTTGGTTGGGTTGATCCGAGACGATTCGGATCGGATCGCGTTGTTCAAGAACTTGCACACACAATTGTCATTTTGTCTTGGCAATGGAGCGCGTCGAAATGGAAGACAGATATTGAGCCGAATAAAATTCGAAACCCCAAGCTACAATTGGACTGGCAAAACCAAAAGAGCAGAGAACAAGCATGAAGCGAGCTCTGGGATAGAGGATCGTCACAATGGACAACAACCCACTGGTCGCATAGAGTATATTAAGCAGATGTTCAATAGACCGAATAATCACTGCTTTTCCGACTTCATTCGCAGATAATGAAGTGAAAATTAGCCGATAATTTCTAATGCACACGATCGTAATTGATAAACAGCAAACAGTTCTGCTCTTTTCAAGCAATTGATACGTCGAAATGCGCCTGCCGATCCCATCTTATTTATTATACGATTACTTTTCCGGACAATACAGTCAGATAATTTACAAAAAAATATTACATATATATGTATTTATTCATTTATTTACTTATTTATGACAACTGCACATCCTTTGTTACAAAAAAATACAACAAATAAAATATTTATAATTAATTTATCAATGAAATCTAATTTGCACGAATAATCGCGCCGATTGTTGTTAATGAATTAATTTGCATTAATGACAATTAAGAATTAGGATTGGTTTTTTTTTCTTTTTGAACAAGTTTTCCTAATAAAACAAACGAATCAAATGGAAAAAGTATATTTTATTATTATTTTGTTCTTATTATTTTATTTTATTTTAGTTTTCAACACTCCAACCAACGAATCTAGCGAAATTGTGAAATCGATCCGCGTAAATCAAATGAACGCTTCAAATCATCACTGAAAATCGAATTGCCCAATGCGTTGTCGTTCAATTTCGAAATTTTTCAAAATGATCATCCTACGAAAACAGTGAACAGAGTTCATTATTTATTATTATTATTATTATTATTATTATTATTATTATCCGGCCAGAGTGGAAAAACAATTGCAGCAAATGATACAATTTGGAACGAATTTCATAGCACGCGGCGCGTGAATTAGTCGAACAAAAAGATCAAACTCACAGAATAAATTATTATTATTAATTTTTTTTTCTTTTCATTTTTCTATATTGAACAAAAATTGAAAAGATAATAATCTTGTGAAAGAATAATACTTTACTACGTTGCTTTGACTATTCGTTCACCTCAACTCAGTTATTTTCATTCATCCACTCGGACAAAGAAGAATAGTAGTACTACTAATTTCTTTTTTAAAAAAAAGAATAAAGTATCTCAAAAAAATTATCATCTCCCCAATCGAATTAGCAATTCAAATTTTGTCATCAATTATAATTCAGAAGTGTTGCTTTTGTGATCAGGTCGATTATAAATTTAAAAGAAAAACTGCTAATTTCGTTTTCATCTTAACAATTCGAGCTCAAAGCTTTCGTGGAACAATAGATGCAAAAGTTTAAACGAGTTCGAGTGAATGAAAAAAGTACACCTAACAACAAACAAACAAACAAACAAACAAATACAGACAGACAAAAACAAAAATTTAATAATCAAGTTCTTTCAAAGTACAACAGTTGAGTGTGTCGGTTGCTATGGATTCGAAATTCTTTTTTAATAATTCATCCAATTCTAATGACAAATTACTCACAAACAATTTCACTTAATTGTGTTAAAACGTGTCCTATCATTAATATTTCATCATTTCTGTTCTTATTAAAATTATTAATCATTTTTCGTTCAATGAAAGAAAAAAAAATCTTTTTTTTTCAAAATCTAAATAAATTTAATTTTCCATTGTAAATGACAAATTTCATATTTTTATTTCAAATTTAATTCAAAAAATTGACCATTTAATTAATGAACAATAAATGTAAAAAAGAAAGGAACGAAAACAAACACAACAGAAAAATAATGGGGCAATTTTTCTTTTCACAAAATGAATTGCTACACTGTTCAGTTGTTCAAAGTAAATATGCAAATTTGTATTGTAGAGTGGAAATAAAATCAAAAAGGAAAGAAAGAAAATTATAATTTAATAATAAAATAATGAACTTCTAAGTCTATTCGAAACAAAAGAATTACAAATGCAACAAACATACCGTATGCTGAAGAATAAATGACACAATACAGTGGGCATAAATGTTTCCATTGCAGGCATCGATGATCAATTATTACAACGGACAAAACAAAAAACCGCACGAATAGAGAAGATTTGTTTCTTTTCTAATGAAAAACTTTTCAAATGTTTCTCGTCAATGATTTATAAAACTGGAAGCATTGTTGTCATAAAGGAGAAAGAGAAAGAGATGGAATATTATTTTTAGCAGCCGGTTGCAATATGCAACTGCCAAATTGACCTCGAACAAGATCTCAAGGCGGAGATGTTAATTAGCCTAGTTTAAAATTGCACGAAATTATGAAAATAAAAAATTCAAATGATTCTCCGGATTGGGACAAATTTCACGCCTGGTCACTTTACACAAATGCACACCAACCGCCATGGACAAAATTTATTCATCCACCAACGACTCTAATCGAACAACGGACGGATAGTCGAACCCCACGACCGGTCAATTTTTGTAAAAATTTCCATCATAATTCCATTAATTATTCAACCTTATCCAGTAGTCAGTCAGTTATTAAATTGGCAAAAATTTATAACTGGCAATTTTTTAATTTAAGAAAACAACCCCTCAATCTTCTCCCCCCCCCCTTGTTGTCAATAGAATCAAGACAATCCAATCTGGCGATCATTGTATTCCATTATAATATATTGAATTCGATCAAAATTGTATTATTATTATTATAACTCAATTTATAGTTAATGAAATAAATTTTCATTAATGCGCACAGATAAATTTACCACTTTCCCAATCAACGCTGTGTAGAATTTAAAAAAAATCGAAATCATTCAACAAATAATTAATTATTTAAAATAGTCTCAATTTATAATTATGTTTACTTTTTTTTTCATTTTGCGTAATCAGTAAAAAATCAAATTAAAAAAAGGTGAATCATTCCAAAGTGCACATTTGAAACAGATCATTGGGAATAAATAAATAAAAACCGACGGATGCGTCATTATTGTTTTATTATTATACAATTTAGTTGATAAATATTTTCTTCTTTTAAACAACACGTTGCAGAGGTATGTTTGCTTCCACGTCAACAGTATTCGATTAACGATTAGAAAAAAGTATACAGAAATGGAAAAAATTAAAATTAAAATTAAAAAAATGAAATGCAAATATAATTTTAATACATATTTGAATTTTTTGGGGGGAAAATGTTGCACTGTTGGTGTACAAAAGAGGAAAAACCATTTCGTCACTTGACCGTAATTGAACGAGTTTGCATAATTGAGTGGCTGATTCAATTGCATGCATACTTGATTATGACATTTAACCAATTTCAAATATAGATCCTACAATTTATTGTTGTTCGCTTTCATTAAGCAAGCAATAAATAATATATATTACTTTTATTATTCATCAAGGTGAAGTGGAGTGAAATTCCTCACAAAAATTTGCATACATCATTGTGATCATCATCTGGAGAAAATAGATGACGAAGAAATAAAAAATTATTTAATACATGTAAATTACAAAGAAAAAAGTATTTATTAATAATAATAATATTGAGAATATTTTTATTCTTGGATGCTTTGCATTTATAAGTTCAATTAATAAATTAAGCTGCGTGTAATAATGAAAATAAATTATACTTATCTGTCAAATTATTGATTTCTTCCATTTATTAAGTAATAATTGCAATGAATGAAAACCTTACAATTGCGTTGAACGTATTTATGGAAGTTTGAAGTAAATTTAATGACAACCTGCATGTTAATAGACAAACAGTGAATCAACTACAAAATGCAACTTTTGCTATTGACAACTGAAATTGATGACTAGTGGTCTGTATGCAAATTTAATATTCCAATTTCTCCCATTCTTGTTTACAATAATATTATATTAATTGTATTAAAAATGCAAACAAAAAATTCATGAATTATAACAAAATTAACAACTTACCATATTCAAAATTGCGCAAAATTCAGTCACAGTCTGTTATAATTGAGCGATCTGAAAGAGAGTATTTTATGCATAATTTTCTCAACTTCAAATGACTCGACATTTCAATTTGCACATTTGCATTTATTGATTTCAATTTTATTAAATAATGATAAATTCAATTATTAATAATATTAATTGCAACCGTTGATTCAATTCAACAGTTGTAAAAATGGCATCTGTAGTAGCAATTGATGAATTGTTGTAAAATATTTAAATTTTTTAAAACAAATTTGAATAACCAGGATGTAGTTAACTTTTATTTTTTTTCAACTTACCTTATTTAATCAGTAGAAGAATTTAGTGATTTTGTATATTTTGCTGTTTTGCAATAAAAATAAAAAGGGAAATATGTTTGGTATTCAATTGTATTAGTGTGTAATATTTATACGCTATATGCTTTTAGTAATTTTTTTCAAATTAATGCTAAATCAATATTCTACTTTGCCAATCAAACATTAAACGCAAAATTATTATCATTATTTACATTTCACGCTGATTCAGCATACCTTGACAGGTGTTGAATCAATTAAAAAAACGTATACACATCTATTCATATATATATATATATGTGTGTGTATGTGTGAGTGTGTGAGTGAAACATTTTACAGTAGACAAATATACAAAATGAAGATTAAAAATCATAATTTTTGTTTATGCCTAAGTTTTGCATTTCAATGGTTAAACTGAAAACGAATTATTATTAACAACTGGTCTCACTTTGATGATCATCTAGTAACTTCAGGTCACAATATGCGAATGGGCAAGTCCATTTGTTTATCAATGCGCTCCAGTGAGGTGAAATTCAAAAATGTGCTTATTTGGCAAACGCTATAACCTGAATTTATCATTGATCAAAAGCACTTTTATTGGGGCAACATGCTCTTTAATCCTATTTCAATTGATTCATCTGAAACGTCATAACGTTAATGCAGATCCGAAAATTATTTCTGCTCAAATTTATTCAACTTACACCTGATTGAAAACCGCAAACTGATTCATAATTAGTTTGTAACTTTTTTGTCATGGCTAATATTCAAAAGAAAAACAAAACAAAAAACTTGAACACATAAGTGTTCAATTTGACAATAATTCCAACATATATGCATATTACACCAACCTTCTTTTCAGCTTGTATTTTTAATGCTTAAAATAATAAAAACTGCAATGATCAATGCACTTTGATTTAATTTTTCACCAACTGAAACAAAAATTTAAATTACTTCATATAATGAAGATTTAAATTTAATAACTTATTGTGAAATCTTTTTTTAAATTATACCAATGATTATATTTTTAAAATCAGAAAACAAATTTACCTCTAGATCAACGAGTGACAAGAATAATGCATTCGGCTTGCCTGTCTATAAAACAGTTTTAATAGAAAATCTTTAAGCCGATTAAGCTTTACACTATAAAAAATAATAATGACGTACATTTTAAATTATAACCTCGAAAGCGTTCAGTTTTTGTACATTACTTTATTTAATTGTTACTAATGAACACCTTATTTTATTGCAATTAATATTTGTTAGCAAATGCTGGCTTGTTTCAATCAATTTTTAAGAGCGCACTAATCAAAGCAAAAGTACAGTCCACACTAATTAGAGGCATAATTAAAAATAATCATTAGCTTATTAAATCTGCATATTAAGCTATTTTACAATCACACGAATTACTATTAAAAAGGTACTTTCAAAAACTATCACAAATTAGCACGGATCATTTTCTTGCATTATAAGAATAAAATTGCAAATTGCGCAAAATTTACAAAGTATAAATCAATTATTTTAAACTTGTCTGGACAATAATATTCTTTGAAAGATTCTGACCAAAAAAACCGGTGAAGAAATTGTTGCTCATTTACATTGTGATTTCAAATTTTGCCGTTGAAGCAATTAAGCAAGTAATAATTAGTATTTCACACTGTTATGTAAAATATTTTTAAATATTTTATTATTTGTTTTTCATTCTCCATGTACATTCATCCACTTCAATAATAAAGTTTATTTAATAACAACAGACAATTTTGCCGAAAGTTTGAAAGATAAAAAAAATAGATAATGAATTTTAAATAATTTCGATAAATTATCAATGAATTTTTGAACAAATTAAGAATAATGCAATGATTAATTTATTTTTAGTAATTATTAAAGCAATTAACTTTAGAGTGACTAATTTGTTTCAGCACTTACATTTGAAGAATAAACTCAAGTGTATAAAAAATTAAAATACCATTTATGCAAAATTAATTTTAAAAATTATAATAAAATCATCGATATAACTAGCCAATAAATGATGTAAATCCTTTTCCTGAATTTAGACAGTATTATTTCATTGATCTTGATTATCTTAAACTTATATTAAAGTTCTGTAATTAAAGATGCACTAATCTAATTTTTTGTTCAAATTATGGTCCTTCCGTGTTCAAATTCATGGATGTAGCACTAGATGTGAAGCGGTTCTGCGTTAGTAATAAATTGAGAATAATAAAATGCCTTGGTTCTGGTAAGAAAATTATTTATCGTTTTTTTAATTATTTTGTGATATTCCTTTTTTAAATTGAATTTTCATATTGTTTAAAGATTTCTTTCATGATATTTTTTTTATAAAAGATAACCTGTATTTTATTTTTAGAGCCTATTAAGAAAGAAAATCCTTATATAATATCAACTGTTAATGACAATATAGTCATAAATTAAAAAAAAACGACTAAATTCTGTCCGTTTTGTCACAAGATGTGAATGCGATAAAGTGAAAAAATTGTAATTCATTCCATATTCTTCAATGTTGATTTTTCAATTCAGCCTATTAAATAAATGAAGTTATTGTTGGTGATAATCAGCTTGCTCCAAAACTTACAAAAACTTTTCTTAAGACTACTTTTGCATGAAATTTATTAATTAAAAAAATTCGTTGATTATCACGAGACTTGTACAATAAATAAAAGAGCTTTTCTTTTAAATTAAATACGAGAATTGAACGTTTTCAGTTGTATTTCATTAAAATACATAAAAAGGGTATTTTAAGGTGGCTTTGGAAAAGTTTACCTCATGCAGCATTTACCATCGAAGCGATTTTTTGCGCTGAAAGCTTGCTCTCGACTGACCAAGCAAGATGTTTTTGTTAATGAAATAAAAATGCTCAAATTATTGAGGTGAATTTGAAAAGTGTGAAAAATTGAAAATATTAACATATTTTACAAATGTTTCAGTGGAAAGTGCAATACTATTCGATTGTTGGCTGTTTCGAGAATTCGTTGCCGAATATTGCTTCTGATGGACTATTTCCCTTACGATTCGTTGTCGGTAATTGATAATTGTTTGTTTGTTTTTTTTAAATTAATTGCATGATTTAAATTTAAAAAATAATTTTATTTCAGGAAATAATGTATAGCATGAATTTTGAAGAGATTAAAATGTACATGTACAATTTGTTAGTCGCTTTGAGATATTTGCATGCGAATGGTATCATGCACAGAGATGTGAAACCAGCAAACTTTTTGTACAATCGAAATATTCGAAAGTATGCATCACCAATTCAGTGTTGCTTTTTCAAACACACAGAGTTTTATAATTGTTTTCTTTTTTCCAAATCAGATATGCGCTGATAGATTTTGGCTTTGCTGAACATTACAAGCGGAATCAGTTGCCGAAATTTGCAATGGTGCAATTTTATTTTCATTTGCTCATTTGATCATAATAACGCGATCGTATTTTTTTAAATATCGCTTTAGCCTAGCATGATGCAATGGAGTATTAGTGATCGCCAGTGCAAGTGTAGCGTTCAAACAGTTTGTAACCATTGTTTGAAGAAGTAGTTGTTGAAAATTTGATTTGATTTGATCATTTATTTGCGAGTGACTTTTTTGTTTAAATTGCTTTTAAGACGTACTGCAATTGCGGGTAATATGGGAACGCGTGGATATCAGTCGCTCGAGATATTAATTTCCGTACCAGTCTACACGCCTGCCGTGGATATCTGGGCGGCTGGAATTGTTTTTATCACCTTGTTAAGCAGGACGCATCCATTTTGGGTTCCTGAAAATGATCTTTCCGCAGTTGGCTTGATGATATCTCTATTTGGAACCAGGAACGTGCACGATGCTCTCGCAAATTTAGGTGGGATGCGAATTTAAAAATTGTCATTCCAATGAATATCATTTTCAGGCTACAAGTTGGTTTCCCAGCCGGTATATCCTTCGTTGGATTTGAAGAAAGTTTGCCACACGATGAGCTGGCTTTCCTGCGGTGGTTCCGACGACGGAGAGCAACCGTTGACAGTATCCTGTGAAAAGTGCGCCCCGGCGATGCGACACTTCCCCAAGACGAAGTATTCCTGCTTTTGTCGTAATGAAGAGCTCGAGCGAACATATCCGGCTGGATTGAAAACGCTGCTTTTTGATTTGTTGCGAAAAATGTTGGACGTCAATTATCAGACGAGAATCTGTGCCGGACGCGCTCTGCGTCATCGTTTCTTTGCCGATTGACGCGTCAGTTTTATTTCAGTTGTTTTAATATTCAATTTACAGATCTGCTTTGTAGCATTTTTTAAAACCGTCCAAAGAAATTTTGATGCAGACGTGTGCTATTTAATAATAAAATGAATTTTCGGTCTTTTCTCATCATTTTTCCACTTTCCCAACACATGTTTTATTCATTGTTGATTGTGAAATTTCCACACTTTGACGAAAATTAACTCATCGAAGCTGTCCTAGCAAAAATAGCCCAAAACGCTCATAGCCTACCCTGTTCAAACCGAGGCTTCAAGTCAGTTCGTCAGCCAGTTCATTAGTTGTATGTATTTTTTAACCCCCCCCCTCTGGCAAAAAGAAAACACTGAAATTACAAGCAAACAAACAAAAAAAAACTTTCCAACAAAGTTACTTGTAATTTTGCATAATTTTCATTGCATTTTCCGCCGAAAATACCGACGATCGCAAAACACTTCCACCTCCACGCACAGTTGGTGTTGCCGTTTCGCTTTGGATTTTGCGTGAGCCAAAAGAGATTCACCTCAATTGCAACATTTGAAAATAGGCGTGCCAGTTGCATAGATTGCTCGTTAAAAAATCCAAATTCTACAAATTTTACTTTGATTTAGCTTTTCTCAAGCCACGTTGTCATTTTTGAGCCGTGAAAATGATTTTTGTTCAATTTCTTATTTTTGCACGTGACACGTCATCGGCACTGGCGATCAACTTGGGCACCAGCTTCCGAAAAATTATGCTATTAATTAAATTTTCACTCAAATTAATATTCTATTTTATATGATCAAAACGGCACTTTGATATTTTTCGCGCATCTTTAATTATAATAAACTAGGTCAATCTTTAAAAATTACGTAAACAACATACAAATGAAACAAAAGGTGGAAAAAAAATTCAAGAAAATGAAATAAAAATATATAAAATTATAATATAAATTAATTTTGTATAAAAATTACTGGACTGTGCATTGGGAAGCTGAATTTCTTGCGCATAAAAAAGCAAGAACAACAAAGAATGCATGCTTGTCAATTCATACTGTACATCTCATTGCTCACTTTGGGTAGTTTGTCGATGCGAGATGGGTTCACCCGGTCGAGCGAAAAATGCCGTAAAAAAGAAAGGCACGGGTTTGCGGCCAATTAATGTGGAAAATGAAAGCAGAAAAAAAGTATTGCTTTGCATTTTCTTCGATTTGCTGAGCACCGTTTTCGCTAAGCAGACGACCAACAAGTGTTGAAAGCAGAGCTAATGAAAAAATGTTTATTTTTTATTTTAAGCAAAATGTAGCCAAAGTATACAGCCGACCAGACAATATCCTTCAGAATAAAGATGATTCGGTGATCGAAACGGACCAGGTGATCGACACATCCGTTTCAGTTGTGGTGGAGTGTGAAAATTTGGTATGTTATCGTTTTCGGACTGATACTTTTAGTTAGTTAGTTTTTTTTTGATACTTTATTGCTTATTTTGTTTAGGCCAAAAACAACCCGGTCACTGTTAAATTGGCAAGAAAGCAAAGCAACCCAAGCACCACGCCTAGTAGCAAGAGCACCACGATTGCCACATCCGACTCCGATGGTAATTGGACAATTGAATGCATTGAGTTAAACAGTTAAAAGAACACTTGTATGTTGTTTTTGTTTAAGATGAAGATAAATTCGCGCCATTGTCGGGCGATTCAGAAGTGGAAAAGGTAAATTTTTGAATTTCATCGTTTTCACTTCCAACTGAAGATAGTAGTGATGTTTGCAATTGTTGTTTAGTCAACACCTGCTAAAGATTTGGCAAAAAAGCAAAATAATTCGAAAAAGCGAAAGAAGAAAGCACAGAAAAAGAAAGTCGAGTCGAAAAAGCCGCCTGCAAACGAGGAAGACATTGACAAGATACTGGAAGAATTCAAAGAAATGGAAGTTGCGCCGAAAGAATCGCCAAAGTTGAATGTGGAGAAGCTGTTGACTGTGCAGTATCGCAATTTGCAGCCTGAGAACGAGTATGATCGGAAAAGAGGGGTTGTACGAAAAAATAGGATGCCAAGGGCAGCTGGCCGCATGGTGATTCCAAAGCCGTTATGGCCAGATTTAAAATATGCAGGTTTGCTATTTGGTATTCTTACCTTTTCAGGATTAAATGATTTATGACTTACGTTTCAAAATGCCCTTTTGTAATTTATATATTTTTTACTCTTGTTATTGCTTTTCTGTTGTAAGTTTTTCAAATAACATCTTTCAGGCATAACAATGCAGCGCTACAACTGCGCTTTAGATCCACAGCTCTTGTACTTTACTTTTGATTACGACGTTCGCTACAGAATTTTTGAGCAGCAGCTTCAGGCGCATTCCATCCCTTCTCCACATTTGATATTTGTAAGTTCTATTGCAAGATGAAATATTTATAATTGTAAAAAATTGTTTTCTTTTAGCGCATTCTGGGTTATGTACCGTATCATATTCCAGCTTTGATACAGGCAAGTGAATGTGCAGTTTCGACAGGAAATTATGAAAATGCACAAGAATTCGCCGGTACGTATGTCTATTTTTATTACTGCAGTTGATATCCGAGTTTTATTTTTCGCTTTTCTTAATCCTGATTGCTTAATTTGTCGTATGGAAGTGCAGTTTTGCACGTAGTTTGTTTTATAGTGAAAATGTGAAAGCCTGTTGTAAATTGTTTTTCTTTGATTTATTTAAACGAGTATTTTATTTCAGTGTGATGTTGATTGTTAATTTAATTTTGTCTCATTTAGAGCGTGCCATTTATGCATATGAATCGGCTGTGCATTGCATGTTTAATGTGATTTCTGGAAAGTGTCGTTTATTGTACAGTATCCCAAATAACAGGCGAGCCGTTGTTATTTATTTGAAAATTTGCATTTTTTTAAATTGCAGTTTTTTGTAGAGGTTTCTTTATTGTACTTATGAAGCAGATGTTTTTCTGTATGCGTCGTGAATTGTATCGCACTGCTCTAGAATATGCTAAAGTTATATACAAGTTAGTTTTTATTTTGAGAACAACTAGCGTTGATTTTGGTTGGTTATTGGTGGTAATTTTTGTTTTTCAGTTTGAATCCTGAGGAAGATCCACTTGCAGTGGTGTTGATCATTGACTATTTGTTTTTGGTTAACAAAGAGTATGAAAAGTTTGTTCTTTTTTACACGGCGAAAGAGAAGGTAGGTTGTTTGCGCGTAAAATTTGAAAAAGCATACCAGTCGAATTGTCGGTAAATGATTAAAAATGTCTTTGCGACATTTCAGGCAGTATCATTGCAAGCGTTGCCAAATATGTCTTATTCGATCGCATTGGCACGATTTTTTATCGCTCAGAAATCTGGCTTGCAGGAAGATTATGAGGCTGCGGACAAAGCTGTAAGAATTATTATTTATCGTTAGTAAATGACAAGCAATTGATGACAAATTGATTTGGTTTTGTTTTATTTTTGAAGCTGTTGGAAGCGATGGTGAGATTTCCAACACTGTTGCCAGCGTTGTTTAACACCTTGAACCTGGATTACCGACCAGCCGAATACTTCAGCGTTTGGTGTTACAAGAAATTTTTTCGAGAGTATGTCTTTCAAAGTATGGTTGCATTTTTGAAAAAATGTCTTGCTGTTTAGGGATAAGAGCAGTTTGGTATTGTTGTACGATTTGTACATGGCGCGAATCGCTTTTGTGTGGAAAGAGAAGGGAGTTGCCGAATGGGTCAAGAAGATTTGTCGTCAATTTGGGCGGTATATGAAAGAAGCTGATAGTGAATTTGCGAAACAAATGGCCGAATATACAATTATGTAAGTGCAGTGTTTGTTTGTTGAGTGTATGCAAAAATGAAGAAAAAAGCCTCTAATAACTGTTTTTAGTCGAAATCGCTGTTATTACGGAGTCCCGACAAATGTATTGCGTCATCTTTACTTGATGAATTTCCGTCACCTGCTGTCTGGCACGGAAGAGATGAAAAGAATTCATATTGTCCAGCCATGCGATCCGTTTCCACCAGTGAGAAAAGTAGTCAACATGTTCCACCCCACCACTGCGCCAACACTGCAAATTCATGCTCCGGTATTTCAAATGATGAGCATAATTTTTTTTTATCTTTTAATTTTTTTTGATTAATTTAGACGACCAGCTTTGGTATGGACATGTTGGGAAATGCTGTATTTCGTCCGTTTGAAGCATTGCGAGCACTGATTACACGCGTCACTGGTGAGGATCGTGAAAATAACCAGTGAAGTTCGTTCGAGTAGCGTTCATAAAGATGCAGAAGTTAATGAATGATATTATATACGATTTTGGAATTTTTTTCAAGTGTGAAAAACTGATTGCTGGCAAAAATAAAATTATCCAAAGTAAAATGTATCGTATCGTTTTTGCAAAATATGATGTTGGAAAATGTTTTCTTTTTTTGTTTTTAATCACGTTACATATTATTCTTTTTCTTTTTTAATTTTTATAATGCCCACGCATGAATTTGCATTAATTATTAATCGATTCGGTGAAGTGACGAGTTGATGTTGAATATGATTCTTTTTTTTAATTTCTTAATGTTTTTTGAACAGAGGAGAGGAAAATAAGATGTTTTTTTCTGATTTTGTATTTTTCAATTAATTTCTGTCACTTGTCACAGTGACTTTTAAGTATGTTAATGTGTTTGAGATTTGTCGTAGTGTGTGAGGAGGGTACATTTATCGAATTTGCCAAATAATTTCGTATTTTATTATTTGGCAAGATATTCTTTACTAGAATGTGTACATTTAGCAAATTGTTCTTAATTTTTGTTGTTAAGTGAACTTTGGAATATTATTCCCTTTGCGATCGGCCTGTCGGCTGTTTCAATCAACAGTAATACAGTGAGCGGGTCAATGCGTTGCGTCATGTAAAGAAAAATTTAATGCTGATCACAACAACAACAGCCAATGAAAATCTTCCACGCCGAAATTTTGTAGTAATTACATTTTCGAAGAAAAACCACCTGCAACTCAAATTTATGGACACGGTCCATTCCGGTGAAGCTTTTGTGGAAAATTTATGGAACCCGAAAAAATGTTTGACATCTTCAACGAAAACAATGCTAAGTATTTAGCTCATGGCTCAATAGTTAAATGGGTAAATCGGAAATAAAAAAAATATTTATGATATTTATTAATTTTTAAATTTAAAATATAAATAATACTGCATTTTATTGAATTGAATTGAATTGAATTGAATTTATGTTTGATATTCAGAAATATTATAAAATATTTTCAAAAATTTTAAAAACTTAAATATACTGTATTTTTAATTTTGCTTTCAACATGTTGAAATATTAAATAAAAAACCCGTTGCTGTTATTCAATAAATTAAGCGAAATTGTAATTTCTTGATTTCTATCATCAAATTCATCACCCATTGCCACTGTTATTATTAATAAATAATTTGATAAAAAATAATAATCATTGAAAATAATTGAATACATTTAATTATTTTTAATAATGTAAAAATAATTTTGATATATTTACTGATAAAATCTGAAATGAAATCAGCTATATCTTAGGTGCCTTCTTATTGGTTAAAAGCTGATGCTCAGGAAAATCTTAGACTTTTTTCTACAGTTCACCTAACAGTTGATGTTTTTTAGTGTGCTACCGTGCACTTGCGTTGAACGGTCGTTTCGCTGTGGTGGTCTTTGGCTCCGAATTTCATTTCACTTGGTACTGCTGAATCATAATGTATCCTTTTTTTGTCGATCCACCGCAGTTCGCTTGCTGCTACTGTGGAGCACGTTTTCAGAATTTTGTCACCTGCAGAGTAAGAATGTCAATTAAGAAATTTTCAACCTTAATTACTGTTAGTGTAGTTTCATTTTTATTTATTTATTTGAAGTAATTTTATAATTTTCTCGGTATACACCGTCGGCACAATGAAGTGAAATGATATCTGAAAATAATTTTAGATTCACGTAAGGCGCCACCAAGGAGTTGCACCGTATGTTTGTAAGCGCTGTGGAATTTCTTTTGCTAGTATTGTTGAGAAAGAAGAGCACGTGGAGAAAACACACCTTGGTGCCAAAGATTCGAAATCCTCATCATCACTGGAATCGTATGATATGAAACGATTGTTTGAAGAGCCCATGGAGCAAGAGGATAAAGCGGACCGTGGCGTACAGTCACCGGAAAGTCTGGTAAACAGCCAAACTGTTAGAAGAAATAAGAAAGTTGTATATGGAAATTTTAATTATTGACTCAGGTAGTGGATACGGAACTCAAAGAAGAAGTACTGAACCAGTTAATGAATCTAAAATTGTCCAGTCCCGTGAAACCCGTGGCACCCAAGCAGGAATACTGTACATGGTAAAGCGCACTTTTATTTTTGATTATACTGTAATATATACAGCAAGTAGATAGACTTTGATTTGAATGAAAATTTGTGAAAAGATTTGATGAACATGTTTGCTGTGATCATTTTTCAGTTTTGAATCGAAATCAGTTAAATCGTACGAAAATGATGATGGAAATTCAAAAAATCAGCTGATTGATGTTTCTGGAAAGTGAGTCAGCTTTACGATTGAAACGACAAATTTAACCAACTTTACTTTAGATCTGACGATGCACAGCTGATTCAGAAGAATATATTGGGTTCAGCTGAGAAAATTTACCGTAAATTTTAAATTCGAATTTCTTCAATTAGTCAAACATTCCCTCTAATATGAATTCCATTGTTAGAAGGTGAACGGTGCGATCGTGCTATTTCCAGCAAGCGGCAAATTTTTCCATCGCTTTTTGCCAAACGAATTAACGGGATAAATTTACCAAGGTATGATATATATTTTTTTTCAATGCAGAAAATACTTTCATACAATTGTAAAAATTTGAAATTTTTTTCAAAAAAAACTACACGTTGTATTTTGTTTGAGCAATTTCAGCAGCGCAGTTGGCGGAAAGGTCATCAAAAACTTTTGGAGAAGTGAAGTTGCCATCACCGTTAAGGGCAAGGGAAAGGACAAGAATCCCATTCCAAATATTATTTCGTCCATTCGAAAACATAAAGCTGAAGAAGAACTTCTCTATGAGTTTTTCACTGTAGAGGAGCGATTCAGAAAAGCGCAAATGTCGATGAAGCTCCGTTTCAAGAAGGCGAAAAAAGATCGCGACCAAGAATAGAGTGATCTATGTGATGTTGATGCGCCTCACGTAGTATTAGTAGATATTTGGCTTATTTAAGTATTGGTTATTAATTAAATTTGGTGACTTGGTTGTTTATTGTTTGTATGCCTTTTAATTTGTTATGTCACTTCTGACATGCAGAATCACATGCCCAATGTTGAGACACTGTCTCAAAATGATCTAAGCGCACAGAAACAAATATCGCTTCTGTAAATGGGGCTGCCAGTGGCGAAGCGAATACAAAATTTGAAGCACCATCGGTGATGTGTGATCAGTGAATAGCTGAATGGGTGGATAGATGATACAAGCACGGTGTATAAAACAATTGGTGTGGCATTCAGCTTCCTCAATGATGATGAACCGTTTGAAAAGTGTTCACTATGTGAGCCTACGCTCTGTCAGCCGTTAGCTGTGTGATCCGTACCGGTGGTCGTCAATGACCACGTTCGTTTTACTCTACAGTGACATTCGCACCATTGTAGAACTGCCAAAACTCTTTCCAGGAGCGTTCAGGCGTTCCCTTCAAACCCTTGTACAAGCGAATCAAATGGAAAATGATCAAAAAAGCTTCCAGTAATGAAACTTTTGATTAACAAAATGAGGTGTTACTTTTGTGCATGTTAACGGTACATAAATTTGCGATAATATTCAGTATTTAGTTGCGTCGCAACTCTCAAAAAATATATCAGAAGAAATCAGCAACTTATAGACTGTATAAACGTATAGTTATAACAAAAATATAATACGAATTCAACGTTTTTATGCATTTCAATTAATCATTTATTCCATTTTAAGAATGCTGTAATAAATAAAAAGAAAATCAAGAACAATTTTATTAGAATGAGCAACATTTTTTACAGAAAAAAATGAACTTTTAATATAAAAATTATAAAACTGATTATTTATACATATTTATTGAATGCTACGTTTTCATTTTATCACAAATTATCTGCATTGAGATCTCATCCTGGTGGTACTTAAACGATAATGTCACTCGACATGCGCACAACTAGAAATCTTTAGAAGGTGTTACATATTTTCTAATTGTTTATGACATTTCAATGATATATTAGAAAGTATTACAAAAAGTAACAAATGTATAATATGATTTCTAAGCAAAGACAAAGCAGACTATCAAAGCAATATATAATGTTAAAATTAATGTCATATTTATTGTAAACAGCTATATGAGAAAATTAAGCGTCATAAAATATATGAAAAAGTCAATTAAAATGAATTCCATATTTACTACATTACTGTATCAAATTTTTTGTAAATCAGAATTCCTTAAATTCTGATGAATTGGAATAATCAAACTGCATTGTTCGATACAAAAATATTTTAAAATGTTTTTATTTTTATAATAAAAATTTTAAACTAATTCTTCCAACATAAAAAGTGATATTTATTATTGAGTTTTACAGTAATTCAATTTCAGCTTGTGTGCATATTACTGTAAGCAGTTATAGTAGTCGACTTCAGAGAGAAAAATTGTTTTATTGTTATTTTGAATTCAAATATGAATTCAGGTGAAGAAGAAGAAGTGATTGTAATTGATGATGACGAAATTCCAAGCAAAGAATTTGTTTGCGAAACTGCTGAAACTTCTGATCTTCCATGCTATTCACCTTTGGAAACCAATGAACCCATTGAAGATTTTCGGCATTTGTGTACTTTTATCGTACGTAAACCAGGTGAGGAAAATAAAATAAATGAAATAAATAAAGGTGGTGAATTGATATGAATTTCTTTTTTTAACTTTTTATTTAAATTTTAGATAGTGCGAAATTTTATTTCACCGTGAACCGCTACACGTCCAAGCATGTCTCACAGAAGCAGAAACTTATCGTCGTTGGATTTGGTAGAAGTGTTACTGCTTATACACTGTGGGTTATCTTTCATAAATTTGGAACAGTGTTGTATATTACACACAAAGGCTCCTACGCAGTAATTGTATTCAGTAGTGGTGAAGAAGCCATGACGGCACGAATGCATTGTCACGGTTTGAATGTCAACGATTCCGTCCTTTCGGTGTTTTCTTATGGCATTGTTAAACGAGAAAATGATCGAGTCGTACGCTTTTTCTCACCAACAGAAATAATTAATGCATCCGCATTTATGTGAACTGTGTTTCATGAAGTTTTAACATCAGTTTATTATTCCTTCTGTATGTGAAATAATTATGAATATAATATTTCAATATTGTGATAAAATCATCAATTTTGATATTAAAAGAAAAAATAAGATCTCTGTCTGTTGCCAGTAAATCAAACAGGTTTGCTTCTCTCTCCAACCTGCCAAAAGCGATACGTTGCAGTCAAAATATGCACAAATGAAAAATAACTTCCAAGCAGACTTTTTTTGTATATGTAAAATGAATTTTGATAAAAGAAGGTTGAAAAACAACAGCGTACAGATTGTAAGTTTACTTGGTAAAAATAAAATCAAAAAATAGTGCAAAAATGAACACAATCAATTAGGCATTTAAAATTTCAAATTCTTCATCACTTTCGCAGCGATAGTCCAAAACGGAAAACTCTAAATAAATACCGATTAAAAATAAAAAGTTAAATTTCAAAAATAAAAACGTCGCTTCATTCAAAATGCACATGTGGTGCGATTGGATAATTAATTATTCACCAGATATTTTGTTGCACACTTCGCCAACGTAAGGCACGAATGGTGGCCAAGTGGGTGGACGCCGTAGCAAAACTTCAAACAGAGGATTCGGATATTTTTGCAAAACCTGGAACAATTGAACCATTGAACCACTGGAAAAACATCTGAAATTGCCCACCAAACAGACCTGCTTAGCAAAAGTGCAAAAATCATCAAACTCGGCTTCGGTATTGATGTAGAAAGCGATTGCCAATGATGGATCAATTTCGTTAAATGAGATGTCCAAAATGAATGCCGAATGATAAGACGAATCGTCGAACAAATCCATGCTGACGTCCAGGTCGACAAATGTCTGGCACCAGTGTGGATCCAAATAAACCAAACGGTCCTTATAAGCGCCGATGAAATAAAGCGCGTGGTTCGGTTTGCCGCCGATCATGCCGATGTTGTATTTGCAAGCGAAAAACTCCTATTCGTCAGAAGCAAATAATTGCAATTTATAATTTTAATAAAAAAAAAACAAAAATTCATTCATAATTTGACCACAGTCACCTTCAACGCTGGGATGTAACAGGGGTTCAGTTCGCTCAAACCGAGGCGCATTGGTAAAATCAAAAGAAGCGGTTTCCAAGGTGACGACAGATTTGCACAGTCCACCTTTTTATTGTCTTTTCTCGCATCTTCAAACCAATCCGCAACAATCTCCGACGGCTCCTCTTGTAGCAGACGTTTCCTAAGAGCGTCGAAGACCTCTCTGGAGCAAAGCTTTTTCACATCTTCTTGAACAATCACGTTATCCATGGCCACGTGAACGGCCAACGATGACCAATCGTCGTATATGGCTAGCTTTTTAATAACATGAGCAATTGTGCTGGGACCAAACCATTTGCCAATTTCTTTGCCCTCAGATTCACCCATCTTAGCTGCAAAAATCACAATAAGAACAAAAATCAATACGTCACTCAAATGAACAACAATATACCAATCATGTGAATTGAGTAAAGTTCGTTCTTCTTATCTTGAAACATACGCAATATCCTCACATATGCTTCATCCCTACACGACGGACTCCACTGCCATTCTGAAGTGTTGTTTTTTACTTTCAAAATTATGCCAACTGACAACTGAAATCACATCAAATGACGCACCTCTACCTAAATGACGACAAATCAAAGCTTGTGCAAGAAGCATCTGCCCACATCGCAGCATGCAACCCCACCCAGAATCAGAAATCGGTCCAGTTCCACCTACAAATAACAAAATTACCTCATTTCAATAAGTCAGAATTTGTTTCAACAATTGCGCAGCTTCTAATTTTAAAAATCAAAATAAGCGCAGTTTATGCAGTAATGGATTTTTTTGAATACATCTTCAATTTCTGTTTTTTTTTCAAATTTAAAAGCCAATTAACTATAACAACTGCACTTATTGAACACACTATGCTTAAAGGCACAGTGCTTACCGATTGGAGAAAAACTTTTACGATAAGTAAACCACATTCTGCTGCGAATTTCTTTTTTAATGTCATCAAAATCTGCATAAAACAAAAGTTCTTCATTAAAACAAAACTATTCTCACCTATTCAAAAGCACAGCAATTTCATATTTATAATTTTTTGTTAATTTTTGCAGTCACATATGCAACATATGCTGTACCTTGAGTCTGCCAAACCCGACCAACAATCCACACTTCCCCGCCTGATTTAAACAAATCACGCTCTTCCATTTCCACAAAACAGCGTTCAAAATTTATATTCGATAAATCAAGCATACTCTGTTCCATGGTTTCCATGAAATCAAATTCTAAAAGTAAACTTCTTTGAATACGACAACACCATACGCTTTATGTAAAATACTTTTACAAAAATTAAACAGGTCAACCAGGAAATGACAAAACTAAACAAAATAAATAATTATTTCATTACAACTATACATTTATTATTACCTATTTCAAGTTACAAGTTGTTCAACATAAAAACGTTTCTATGATATTGTGAGATACAAAGATCATTTTATTCGTAACAGTATTCAAAACAAAAACCAAAATTATTAATGTTATTTTAAACTAAGTATCAACCAAGGTCAATGATTGAAGAAACTGATGAAAACAGGCTTTCTGTAAAATTTCGTAGCTTACTCGTTTCTTCTAATAAAGGAAAAGCAATAAGCAAGACTACGTAATATTGGGAAGAAACTTATTGATTTTCATCAAAATGAAATCAAATCAAATCAAGCTGTACTCATCGTACTTGTCGTCAGCTTATCATAGTACTTCGAAGAGTAACCATATGATGCCGGCAGTGAAACTTTTGTACAGTATTCTCATTCTATACAGTAATATTTGAATATAAAGTTTAAACGGAAATTACTAATATAAAGTCAAACTCAAATGTCAAAGCTTCTTATTTTATATGATTGATATGATAGTAAATATACTTCATATTGTATCAATAAAAAGAAATTGTAAACTATTATCTGCAATATATTACGTGTTGTTGTTTGTTTTTAAAAATATAATTTTATTAATGGTTTGCAAACCTCAAATATGCTTTGCCCGTGCAAAATGAGAGCTTTCCAATTATCCATTTGACTTAATTTAAATGAATAATTTGAACAACTAAATGTGCCAATTGCATGGAATGCGCAACAGCTTTTTAAATAAAACATTGCAAACCATTTAGTTGAGAAAAAAATTTTTATTTTTTATGAACAATTAATAAAATGCGAATGATCATTAGCAGATGTGAATGATGGACCATCGTCAATTTGGATGACTATGTTTTCTTCCCATGGCAGTAAAAAGATTGCAAGGCTATTAAAACCAACAATAACACTGGAATATTCATGTTCGACGGCAGTGGTAAATCAGTAAACTTTGGATGATTTTGAAATAGCATAACTTTGAAAATGCAATCTAAATCTGAAAAAAATGATTTTCAATTAAAATGCAATTTTGAAATTAACAAATTATTTATGTAGATTATCATATTTCAAAAAGTAGATTACTTTTGAAAATGCATTATTTTAAAATCAGTGTTCAAAAATTAATTGCTTATAATACGTATTAGAAGTAAAAAAAATTCATTTTCAACTATTCAGTTGTGAATTATTCGTAAACATTATTATTCATTTTCTATAATCAAAAAAGGAAGAAACAGATAATGTGCAAAATTATGATACTCACTTCTAAACGCATTTCATTCTTCTAATCATTTTTTAATTATCCTAAGCAGTGATTGTAATAATTTCATCCGAATTGTCGTCCTTATCTGCCGAGTCACTAAAATTGCGTTTCTGTTTGGAACTATCCATTATTTTACGAATCCACGACGAAACAGTACTCAATAAGAAGCAAATGAAGAATATACAAAATCCGACCAGCAAAAAACCAAAAGCTCCAACAAGAATCGAAATAATCTCTCCAAGCAGTGTAGTGTTCATCGAAAAAAGCCGCTGGTCATTTATTCATCCAAACGGAAAACTAGCCACAACTTTGCAACGGCAAGAAACTTCACAACTGCCGCTATCCATTGCTTCTTTGTGGATAAATTAGCTTGCAACGGTTGTTAGAAAACAACAGCTGCGTTAGAAATTGAAGGTGAAATTCAATGTTGACCAAATCAGCAATTAATGCATTTAATGATACTTTATATTTTCGAAAATTAATATTCAAATTAATTTCCAAAGTTTTTGAAATGGCAAATTCTCTCATGAAGCTTTACATTTTTTTGTAAACTTTTGTGCACAAATCTGGTTTCACAATTTAATAATAATAATATGATATAATATATAATCGAATAGAATAATATTTTGTACATTTTAATAATTACTCACAATGAATAGAGTTTTTTGAGTTAATAGAATTTGAATTTGCAGTTTTGCTAACTTTTCCAACTTTAATTTTTTTTTATTCCTTGTTATGTATTGCTGACTAAAGAAATACAATGAGATAGAACAAAGAATTTTTCATCGCATATAAATTATGCATGTGTTTATGGGAAAATATTAAAATAAGTTTTACTTATTAATTTTAAATGCATAAATTTGTTCAATTTCAATTATTACACTTGCTGTACTTTTCGATGCAAATTGCTTCATATCATAATGAATAAAACTTGCAAATCATAGTGTATACTGTAAATTGCACTGACAGGTAGTATATATAAAAGGACATTTGGTTATTTTATTGATATTTTTTCGCAGTGTATTTTTCAATTACAGCAAGTGAAAAATGGAGCAAGTTCCAGTTTATACGGGCGATGTTCCACCTAATGGGAAAATGATTCGTTATCCGGCATCTTTTTTCACCACCGGCCAAGAACTTCGGCGGTACGAATAATTTTCTATTATTTCAAGTGATCAGAAGCCTTTGAAAAAAATAGTTAGGAAAAAGATGACTTTTTAATAATGTTTCAATAAAATTTATTTCAGCAGGGTAGTGTTGAGTGGTTTTGAATTTTTAAATTTGCTCACTGTTATTAAATTTTGATTGTTTTTACTCAAATTGCATGACATTGTAGGTTTTTTCGCACCAGTGTGCGGCATTTTGATCTGTGGCCCATGGTTGGCGTGATCAGCGGTTTCGTTGCTGGTACAATTTTCATAGTTGGTTACAATTTGACAAAATTTGAAGTCTGGCTGGATCGCACGAAAAAGATTCCGCCGTGGGATTGGAGTCGTACTCGTGATCATTACATGAATTTGCCCACGCGTCTGATGCAGAAGCAATATTTGTACGACAATTTCAATCAGTGCGGAGGGCAGATTCTGAAGCTTGAAGACGAACTTTTGGCATTACGAGAAAAATATCTAGCTGAGCATTCTAAATGATTCGAGTGACACCACACTGAGGAGTTGCACTGATTTTTATAAAATGTAGTAAACATCAATTTCGCATCAAATTACTTTTTGCATTGCTTTAAGCATGTTTTGCGTAAAGATTGGGTTGATGAAAAGTAAAAATTACATTGGTTATCAAATAGTTTTCATTGCATGATATTGAAAAAGTTATTTTAATTTACATTTGAAAATCAAAAAGTGAAATTTGTAATTGTCATTTTTTATTTTACATCTGTTGATTTTTTTAGTTGTAGAAATTTGAAAATATTTGATTACCATTGATTTTTTTTCATTATATTTTATACAGTACGCATTTTGATAATTGTATTTTTGGAAGATATTTCAATAAAAAGTTAATACAGTTATTCAATTGAGATCGGTATGTAAAACTGCTGTACTGTTTCAAATAAATGTCTAATGTGAACAGAAAATATTTTGTGAAAATAATTTTTATTAAACATGAGAAATTTTATAATTTAGATTGTATCAAATGTGAACAAATTGGAAAAATTATCCGTGATAATTCACTTGATCAGTTGGTGGTGAATGGTTGGAGATGATAATGTGCTGATTTGGACAGATTTTCCTCCTCCGCCTGTTGTTCAAAATTTTACCATCACCAGTGTCATCATTGAGATACGCGCGGCTTGCTTCAACGTGAAGCATTTGTTGAACGATTGTCGTTCGTGGTGGAGAAAAGTTCAAGGCAGCTGTCAGTAATCCCACGCTGGTCCAGTTGTGTGATGCCACCGCGACTTCCGCCCTTTATTTGATCAATGAAATTTAAAAAATAAAAAATATTTTTTGACAATAAATAAACAACAGTTGTTGTCGCTTTTGTTGAATGAAGAACAATTTCAAAGTGGAGGAAAAGTTTGGAAAATTGAAGCAGCTGGTCAACGTTTGGCAAATTTCACTGACAAACTGTTGTGAAATATTGAAATATGAAAAATTGCCATTTGCAAATATTCAACTTTGCCTGGAAGCTTTATCGTTCACCGGTGGAGAAGAAGCTTGAAAAAAAAGAGGCAGCTCCATACAGCTTTTCCCCTGAAACTTTGTTAAAGGCAAAAATGCC
This sequence comes from Trichinella spiralis, assembly GCF_000181795.1. Taxonomy (NCBI): domain Eukaryota; kingdom Metazoa; phylum Nematoda; class Enoplea; order Trichinellida; family Trichinellidae; genus Trichinella; species Trichinella spiralis. The sequence goes on along the minus strand of NW_003526945.1, from coordinate 3,397,175 downwards.
AACTGGCGTTTTTCTGCTTTATTCGACCTTGTCGATTACCGGTTGCAATTTTTGCCATCTGCAACATGTCAAATATTAATAAATATTAAACAACAAAAGTTGAACATTCGATCAAACGGTCACAAACGAAAATTCCAACCATTTTTATTCCCATTTCTCTTCTGCTGAAGAAACAACTGGTAGCAAATATCCAACTTGATTGATAATTTTGTTTTTCATCACGTATTACTGTAACTTTTTTGTTTTGTCAAAATTTTCCACAATACTATTTTATCATTTTTTGCAAATGAAAAAAATTTAAAAATAACTGTTTTTTTAATTTAAATTTTATTTTTTAAATTATTGATAATAATCAGTGTTTTTTTTTCTTTTTGTAATATTCACATCACAACGACGACAGAATAAGATGACAGGTATGAAGAAAATACAAAAGATAAAAACACGGTCAAGTTCGACCGGAAAAGTGACACGTGCGCGTTGTTGGTCGAGGGTCGCGTGTCACTCGGTCGCCTGACCACAAGATAAAGCAGCTGCAAAGCATCGAAATTCCAAAACAAATTTGCGTGGAATATTATTATCCAAAAAAAAAATTTTTTTTTTAATTTGAATTATTAAAAATTCATGAGAACAATTTTCACTTTCTTCATTTCTTTTTTTTCTCCAACATTACCAATGCATAAATAAATGTTAGCAGTATTATCAGTGATGATGATGATAATAATAATAATCAACAATAGCGTACATAGTTACAGTGACCGGCACGCGTTACCGACAGATGTCGCTTCATTATGACCTTGGTACGATCGCGTGGGCGTCCCGCCGACGCGTTACAGCGTTTTGCTTAATCTTCATTGTGCAGTTGACCGTGGGAACGCCGACGCCAATTGGCCAGCCAATGATCAGAAGAAGCAGAAAATTGTTGGAACAGAGCGATTGAGTTTGTGTCAGTGAGTGAGTGAGCAAGGCCGTAGAATATTATACGTGCCGTAGAACGCGTGCCTACGTGCCCTTTCTGCCAGTTGTACTCGCAACGCCGGTCGCCACAGGTCGCATGGACCGCAAGCTGAAAAAGCCGCTGATGGAAAAACGACGCCGCGCGCGTATCAACCATTGTCTCGCTGAATTGAAAAGTATCCTGATGGCGGCGGACCCTAAGGCGGACCAAAATTCCGCCGGACAGAGCAAAGTGGAAAAGGCGGATATATTGGAAATGACTGTCCAATTGTTGAAGCAGCGCATACTGGTCGGCGGTGGAGAAAAAGCCGAAGGTTTCATCGACGGCTACACGACCTGCGCCAACAATGCGGCCTTGTTCTTGACAAACGTTACCGAACCCAATGCCGGTCCACTGTTGGCAGCCGGCTTGATGACACACCTCAGCCGAATGCTCGAAGAACGACTGCGAAATCAGACCACACCCACGTTGCTTTCTCCGTCGACGACAGCAACACCACCGACCCCTGTCTCGCCTGCTAATGACAAAGACAAGCGACAGTTCGATTCCAACACGCCATACCTCTGGAGACCCTGGTGATTGATTCAAAATACGGTTCTTTCTTTTTTTTCTTTTTGGAAATATATTCAAAAATTCAACTGAATGTGTTCTTTTCTTTTTTTTTACTCGTCATGTGCCTTGGTTTGGTAGTTCTCTTCGTCATACATACATTCTTTATTCGTTTGCGGCTTTTTTTACACTTTTGTCGCTTTTGTGTTCTTAGAAAAATTTCCAAAATAAAACATACAATCTGTTCTTATTTTTATTTGAATTTTTCTATTTCAAATTATTCCACATTCTAATAAACCTATTTTCTCGCTGATCACATCAAACTTTGTGATCACTTTTGGAATTCGATTAATGGAAATTATCAAAAACAAATCGATAACTATAAAAATAATAAAACTGGTTCATTTAAGATGGAAAAATGTCATAAAATAATCCAGTTTAAATTTGCGTGACAGCCTAATTTTTAAATCAACTTGATCATCATTAAGCAATTTTCACATTTGCATAGAAAATAAATTTCTATTCGAATGAATGTTTGACAAAACTTTTGTAGTAAAAAAAACTTTTTTCATTTTATTTTTTAAATATAGAAAAATATCGGTGTTTATTGTTTTTTATTGAATACAATGAGCAAACTGTACAACAAACAGTAAACAATGTCGAATACAGTACTGATGTTTTTCTGGTCAAAACAAAGAAACTGTTTTTGCAAAACAATGGATATTCAACTTGAAGAATTTATATATCAAATTGACTATCGCGAAAAGTTTTCCAACTGACTAACTTCAAATGATGAATTCATTTCTACCCGAAGCAATTTTCCATCTAAAAATATACCCTTTTAATATATTTCAACAGACATTATATGTCAGATTTTTTGTTTCATTTCGTTGAAATTTCAATTTCTTCCAACAGTTGTAAAAAAATTTTTTTTCATATAAATTGAAGTGTTATTGTGTTTGTGAATGGTGTAAACGATTTTTTCAAATGTCAACGAAAATCGGCTCCCATATGACAAGTGATTTTGTTTTTCATCATTTCAAATCATTCAGCGGTATTTGAAACGTTGCAAATGCAACGATGCACACAATGGCTTTTTGTTTGCCGAAAATGTTGACAAATTGCCCAATGTAGCAAATGGCGTTCATGTGAAATGATCTGCATAAAAGAAAAATGTCCCACAAAGATCCAATCTTTTCCAACGCCTTCGTGTTTTCATTTTCTTTTCATAATCTGACACGCCAATTCAGCTTGTTGAAATAAAATTGATACTAAAAAATAAACAAAATTCATAATTTGCAATTTTTCCAATAATGAAACTTTGCCAGTGGGAAAAAAAATCTAACTGCAAACAATATAAGCAACAGTTTGTTCAACATTGTTGATAAGAGGTGAAAAGTTTCAAATTTACAACATTACACACTAATATGTACTTGTTGTTACAAATATTTTATTCATTTATTTTGTTTTCTGAAACTGTACAACAATTTTCACGGTAAAATGTAAAAAGAAGACAGTTTTCCGAAAGAAGTTGAGCAATTCGTTTTGGATTTTTATGCAAATGCGATTAAAAATTGGTCAAAATTTTGTCGATGAAAAAATCCACCCCTCTTCTGCGCATACTGCCCAAAACAACAAGCTTAACGTAACGCGACTCTTATTTTTCTTTCAACAAAACTATACTATGTTGGCCTGCCGCTTTTTCATCTACAGATATGATAATTTCTAATATAAAACTGATTGAAATATTTATTAAATTATCGTTCGTATTAAATTTTCTTTTTACAACTGATCAATTTCAATTGCATTTTCTTGTCACACATTGTGCAGTAAAAGTGATGCAATCCTTCCTAATCAGTTGATTGTTGCAACAAAGTTTCATTACTGTAAAATTATTGTTTCAATGTGAAAATTTGTCAATTACGGTAAACAGTCATGCAGATGAACTGTTTTTGCAATAAATTTAATTATTAAAAAAATTTTTTTTCAAAAAAATTCACTTTACTTTTTTTAGTATTATAATATCAATTAAATTATTTTTTATGATGAAAATAAAAATCCATAAAATTTCCCCTTCAAAAAATTACTTAAAAAATAAAAATATTCCAAATTTATTTTATGAATATAAAATAGAAAACAAAATAGATCTGGTTGATGGAAAATGAAATATTTTTTTTGTCGTCATTGTAGGGGCAAAAACATGTTGACAATTTTAATGACAAGCAGGTTCTAAACAGCTGTTGCGTCAGTCGCGTGATCACTGGTACGTGTGTAAGCGCTGTTGTTTGGACGTGTGTGCATTTTTTGCTGCTTCGATCATGGGTGTGCTTCCGTTCAAAAATTCCAGAACAATCATCAACATGGAGACATCGTAAAGCTTTGTTTATCTGCTTTGATTGTTTGTTCTTTGCCATTTTCTGACCGTTATGTGTTGTTCGAATATTCAAGATTGCTCCAACTGCAAGACCAGTTCCCGTGGTTGGCGGACGTTATTGGGGATCTGCCCACTCCTGTTGAATCGACTCGTCGACGTCGAATTCGTCGCCGGACCCGCAATCATGATATGCAAAGTGCGAGGGCTCGCTTTGAAGAAGAAATAAACGAGTTGAGGAACACCCAACGCCGGCTGAACTCCCGACGCATGCGTCGCCATGAGAACAGTTTGTCGATTTTTTTGAAAAATTTTTTGAGACTCATGTTCACACTCAACGTTGCTAGCTTGAAATTATTGTTTATAGCGCGCATGTTGCTCAACTTGTTCGACCCGGACGACATCCACTTCGATGTCTGCATTGACGACTTTGCTGAGTACCAGTCGGTGTTCTCACAGCTTTTCACCGACTCGGAGAAGATGCAAGTAAGCGGTATTCGGTTATGGCGCTCTTATTTATCAAAGTTCTCTTTGACCAGTTGCTTGTTTTTGCACGGAATTAAGGTTTTTAGGAATGTTGTGAGCTGGTATTTAACGAACAATTTTACACGCAACTGGTCACGTTTATTTTGTTTTATTATTTACGTACGATTTTTGTTTATTTGTTTATTTCTCATTGTGTTTTCAGTTGTGGAATGACTTTGTGGAAATGTCGGAAGAAGAACAAGCTGCCATTTTGAGTGAAAAATGTGAAAGCAGAAAAAAATGGGAAAACTGCTGGAATCGAAACAGTAATTCGAAAGAAAGAGCAAAAACAGAAAAAAAATTGGATGCAATTGGTGCAATTGTTTGCAGACAGTAAATGCATGGAAGAAAATATAATAATTTTTTTTATTTAGATTCGCAGGACGCACGTTACGCAAACGTCGATTCCCGAATGAAGGCCACTTTGGGCGTTGGTAATCTGTATGCGGTAATTGTTTTTATTTGTTTACTTTGATTTTGTCGTTCTTCAACTACCATATGAAATTAAAGTTACTGTAATATTTTGATTCAAAGGTATATTATTTATTTTTACGAAGACACTGTAATTGTATTGGAACACAGTTTGATTGTTTACGTTTTATGACATAATTGACATTATTGGGTAAGTTGAAATTTTTAGGACCAACTCGAAGCGTTTGAGTGTGAACTGACCGAACATTTTACGAAATTGCCAAAAGTGAAATGTGTGAAATGGGTAAAGCTGAGCTCTGATCGGATGCTACTTCACGCAGTTTCGCAGTGGTTGTTTTTGAAGTCTCGAAGTGATTAACTTTTTTTCTCGTATAATTATAAAATTCATGCATTATTAGATTTTAGAATTTTGGGAAGCAGTGATTTGTTCTTCTTTCTATAATCTAATTTCCCGTGTAAAACATTTCACATTTAAATCATCATATTTTAGATGCATGCACATGTTGGAAAATGGAGAGTGAAATGAAATGCTTCAGTCAGATGAGCATAATTGCGCATGGTTTAAGCAAGCTGGTCGCTTAGTTGTTGAGCGACTCTGGGTTAGCGTCCCAGGGGTGGCTTGTGGTTGATGATTTTAATATCTGTCTAAATGGCGGGAAAGTCCGCTAAGGTTTACTCAGCCTGCTAATCTTTTTGGAAGTTAGTAAAATGAGTACCACTTGCATTAGTGGGCTTTGCGCAGTGCGAACATTGCAATTAAAAACAGTGGGTTTCTAATTGAAAGTAACACGACGACGAATGTTTGCAATTTTTACATCCTCATAAAAAAAAGCAGAATAAATTCCACGAAAACTATTTTCCATTTTTGTGTGTAATGTGTTTATAATTTGTTTAGGCCATAACAAAGCTGGAAAGCGCATAACTACGGTAACGAACCCACGCTGTGATTTTGTAGCACCGAAGATGACGCTCGCTGCTTATTTGAAAGAAAAGAACGAATGTTGAGCATTGAACTTGAGCTACTAACTACTCTTGAAATATTTTAAATCTTTGCTGCTGGTGATGGTGATGGTGGTGGTGGTGATTTTGGTTTTTTTATTTTTAAATTTAACAATGCACCACTGTTACGTTTTTTTTGCAACTCACTTGATTGTTAGTTTGATGCAGCAATCGGGTGAGAGTACCATTATAATTGAGTAGAGTACCTATTGCAGTGGTAAAATGTTTTGTACAAACAATCGGTTCCGATTGTTCTTCGCTAGCTGATATAAACTCACAGTTGTATTTTATTATTTGAATAATAAAGTATTTATGAAATAATTTTTTGACAACTTTTCAGTTACATTTTTTAAATATTGTGGGTAAATTTTTTTAATGTGAAAAAATTTGATTAATAAAAAACATTAAGTAAACAGTCACAATTTTCAAGTTATGATGTGACGTACTTGCGTGTGACATAAATTCTACAAAAGTGTTCTACTTTTTTTAAAAATAATTTTCTAATAAATTAATTTAAATATTTGTATTTTATAATAAAATGATTTTTGTTTAAATAAATCTAAAAAAACTTTTATTTTATATTTTGAAATTGTTTGAAATTAATTTTGAAATACAAAATTCAAATTGATGATTTTCAGGTGACTAAAAGTAAAGACTGTCTGAAGTCGGTCGAAAGTACTGTCGAAAGAATGGAGGAAAAGTTTGGCGTCGCAGTTTGTGAAAAATCAACGGACGAACAAGCGAAAGTTATGATTTGTTGGAATGTTTAAAAAAATGAATAAAGAGAAAATGTAAAATTCAAAAAAATACGAAAAAGAGGAAACAGCAGAATAATGTGAAACTTGTTTTTTTGAAGAAGAAGCTTGAATTTGAAGTGAAGTGGATTGTTTGCTGAGGTGAGGAAAATTGAAAATAGCAGCAATAATAATAATAATAATAATAAATGGGCAAGAATGTAAATTGTGGTCAGTGAGATGGATGATCATTTTTCAAAAAGATGGAAAAGTCGTTTGACTGTCGACTTTGGCCTGACGGTTGGTTGTTGGCCGTTTTGAAAAGCGAGGCTAGCTGAAATCCGTCAATCGCGTCTGTCATGGCAGACGAGGAGTGGCACACGATTGTCCAGCATATGATGCTAATTTTGAATTTGTGAACAGCTGCTACTGCTTTTGCTTTTGCTGCTGCTGCTGCTGTTGCTTCCGCCGTTGTTCGTCGAAAGGCATGGCCCTGCCCGCCCATTCGTTCAAAAATCACCATGTCAGTTTTGCGGTCGACGTTGTCAACTAATCAATTTTGAACTTTCACATCCGACGATTTTTTGTGGATGCTTGCTTGTGTTTCTTTTTCAACCTGTGCCCACACTTTTTTCCTTTTGTAAAAAAAGGAGGGAAAACAACGCTTACAGTATCGATTTTTGAATAGTTGTCTGGAAAGAATGGCGAAATATTTTTCCATCTTTCAAAATCCTCTTCCGCCAAACAGAACGCTCAGAGGCAGGCTTCACTAGATGCGGCAACTATGGACGACCAGGACCGTTTGGAGTGTGCCCGTTGTGGATGCGCGGTTGTGGGAAATGGCAGCACCACGGCGAACTTGTCCAACGACCAAAATTGGTAATTGGTTTAATTTTAATTTTTTTAAGTTTTCACTTTTCCTCTTCAAAAATATCTCGTATAATAATCGCGCAGAAGTTGAGGATTTTTGAAAATCGATTCCGCACGCGACTAGTAGAGCTAGCTGGATAGCTATTTGGCTGTTTGAGAGTTTTTTTGGTCAATTTGTCGATGGGAATTGAGCAACTCTCAAACTAATCAGTCACTTGCGCCACCGGGCCGCTTTGTGTTCGGCATTTCTCTGAAGGGAAAAAATAATATAAGCAGTCTGACTTTGACTGCGCGTTTAATGTTCAGTTCAATATCCCCGCCCCTCTTGGCCGGGCAAATGCGCACTGTCCCCCCCTCCCCACTTGCTTCCACAATGTCAGCTTTGTGACTGTGTTTCTCGAGTGTCTTTTTGTTCAAATTTGAAAAGCTGAAAAGTTTTATTCAACCACTGGGTGGGACAAATTTGTAAACGCGTCAAAATTGACAATTCCACATAATCGATGTTGACGATCAAATTATGCGGGCGATTAATTATTAAGCGCTTTACAAAAAAAAGAAATATTTTGAAAAATTGATCATGTCGAAAGGTGAAATTTTTGCCTGTCTGCACTTTTCAACTATTGGCGCTGTGTACGGTAGTTGATCGAATCTGTTGTGCAAATTGACATTGTTGCTGTTTTGATTGAAAAATTAATTTCCATATAAATTGTTGTGACGGTGTGTAAAATAAGTGGGAAAAGTTCTTTCTGGTCGCCGGATTTTGAATCGAAAACAAACAACCACGTAAACAAATTTTCAAATTCTAACCAACGCACACGTGAAAATAGTATTTGCTGACGTCGTGTTTACCATTTGATATATTGCCAACAGTTGGCAATATTAGCATTTTCGAAAATTGAAGCGAAGTTTGTGCAGAAATAAGAAGTAGGTAGAGCTGAATGGCAGAGCATGGAGAATATTTTTCATTCGGTTGATCATTTGTGCAAGATTAGTAGATTATTGGAATTCATTTTGCATATTATTGTCAAAAGAAAAATATTTTTTTAATTATATGGGGAGGTGGTAGTTGGATTTTTCAGTTTTAAAAACTGTATGTACAATAAATGTCCACCTTTCCCCTTTCTTATTACTAATTAAAGTGCTATATTCATTTGCAAAGTTCTGCTACAGTACTTTTGGTTTAATTGGCATAATGGCTTGGAGATTATTTATCATATAGTCTTCTTTTCTTATGAAAAAAATCATTCATACTCTTACTGTTTTGAAGCATGAAATTGATGAAGTAGTTCGGACATATCATATCATTTCATTTCATTTAATATTAAGCGCTTTGATTGTGTGATTGATCAATGGAGAAAAGTAGATCAATGTGAGAAAAAAAATCAAATAACCCTTTTACGAAATCAGTTGATCTGTCCGGCAATTTTCATAATAGGGAGTGTTGTTATCGGCAGCAGGAGCAAATTGGAAAAAGAATTTCACATCTCAATTAAAATAATAATAATAATGCAATAAGATATTTATTAAAGAAAAAGAAGTAGAATTGCACTGTGAATTGAATGATTGTTCTTTGTACTCTGACCAGTGCTTTGAATAAAATATGAATTCTGCCTGGTGAAAAGAAATTTGAATAATCTTTTCACGCTATTCAATAGATTCAAATTTCAATTTTACCTTGGTTGAAGAATAGGAAGAAGAAACAGACGTGGAAATGTTCTTTTCAAATTATCAGGTGTACTGTAATTTTTATAATTTGAGACACACGCACAAAAAACAAGCAAAAAAATTTTATCATAGCGGAAGAGGGAAAAAGTGTAATAAAATGTTTTTTTTTTCATTTCAAAACTTAAGCAGAAGATGAAGATGAGGAAGAAAAGAATTTGAGATTAATTTTCAGATGAATAGCAGATGTTTTATAGCGCAGATGTAAATGCGCATTTTCACATTTATTCTGCGTTTGCTTTGTGTTTCTTTATTTGAAAAGAAGTTATTTCGAAAAGATTGTTTTTTTTTGATATTTTGCTTCTTCTTCTTCTTCTTCTTCATCTTCACATACGGCTAGTTGTTCTCGGTGCCAGTGTATGCGTATTCTGATTTCTTTTCTCAATAATATATATGTATGTACATGCATATTTTCATCATTCCTTCTTCATTTTTTTGTTGTATTACGCTTTGAAAAAGAAAGAATTATGATTTTCTTTTCTGCTAATGAAAGCTTGAATTCGATACTCCATGCTGCTCAAGCTCAGCTTAATATTATTAGCATTATTATTGTTGTTGTTGGCGTTGTTGCTGTTATTGACTGACTGACCAGCGGTGGAGTATGCTTCATGCGTGCACAAGTGACACTTTGGAATGGATTCAACTTCGCAAAGAGAAACTCAAACCACTGGCAAAGCCAGTTCAATCACAAAAGTTAGTTCTTTTTCTTTCTTTTTTTTTAAACCAATAATTATATACATGTATATTTGTTGAAATATTTCATTGATTTCACTCATTCCATCAATTATTATTTACAAGAACTCTAATGTCATTAGTCAGCTGATCATTAATTATTATATATTGGTCATTTTTCACTTGTTGAATATGAACAATGGAAAATATTAATTTATTGATTGTGTGTAGTGCAATTTGAATTTCTTTGAAAGATAAAAATTGAATTTACATTCTCAATCTAGCTGATAAGATATGGTTAGGTATTTGTTTGTTTGTTTGAAATTTATTGATTGATAACGGTTGAAGAGTTAATTTTTTGAAAATTTCAAAAACACACTTTATACGATGATGATGAGGATCTTTTCCTTTGTGCAAAATTCATTCATGCAAAAAATGTACAAATGAAAACATCTTATTGTATTTCAAACAGCGAACAGTACTGGGCAGAGCCATCGGCGTGAATTATATTGTTGAGCGCGTTTTGCCTTGTAGATTACGTGAAAATTGCTTCTTTCGCGTCGATTGCTTCAGTTAGCCGAAGCCGGCCGGTCGCAAGCTGTGCCGCTAATTGTTGCTAATTGCTGGTACTATTGCAAATGCAATTCCATATCCAAATTTGACCACTACAGTGAGTTTGTAATAATTTGAAAGAATGAATCGAACAATCCACGTTGTACAAGTAGCAGAAGGTGAAAATCGGATTGCATTGCGTTAATAATTTGTCTTTGCATTTAATAACATTATTGGAAATTGTATCAAACTAGGCTAAAGTTATTTTGTTTTATCACTTTATGCAACATCACTTTTGAAAAACATTGTTAATTCAATTTACAAAATTGAAATAATTGAATTATTATTTTCTGTTGTTGTTGTGCAACATGATAAACAGAAATATTCACTGTGTAATATTCCCTGTTACAGTAAGGCAGTATGATTAATTTTGAACGATTTGTAAAGTTTGTTAAATTCTTTTCGTTTAAAATGAAAAAGATATTTAAAACCACTAAGGAAAAGGTCGATGATGGAAGTGAGCAACGAGTGAAATGGCTTCGGTGTCGTAGTGAACAACAGCTGGCCAGGTTTGTTGTCGTGCTGTGAATTCGGTCTGATATTGACCAACAGTTATTATTAATACCAGCGCTTAGGCATATATTTTCGCCATTATCCATCCGCCAGTCGACCGGCGGTGGTGGAGCGTTGGAAAGAAAAGTTTTTCTTCAGAGAGCGCCTCGATCGCTGCTAAATTTAATTTCCAATTGATACACGCCACCACCACCACCACCACACTTTTACCCCCTTATACATCGCCACGTCTGTCCGGCGTGGTGTTTTCGCACTGAGTCACAGTGGGACGCGTTAATTTGAAATTTTGCCAGTGTAAAAGTAAAATTTTCAACTGTGCGAGAAAAATTATTATTTTCTCGTTTATTTATTTATTTATTTATTTATTGTTTTGCTCTGACGGCAGGCAAGCTGTGTTGTTTGTTCATTGCTCTTTCCTGTTTTTTTTTGCTGTATCATTCATTCATCCATTTTATTTTCTGCCAATGCCATGCGCGATGCATCATTGTGAATAAGCACAAACTGACAAAACGACGATAAAAGGGGGAAAATGGCTCCATTTGAACAACTGTTAATCTAGCGTGTCATGGTGATATTTTGGAGCAAGCTGGCAGTGATGTTCAAATTTTTGGATCCTTCCCCGACGGCCCGGTACGACGCGGTGAAAAATCGTTCCGTCTCGTAAGCAACACCTTGCATGCTTTTTTTACCCATTTCCCATTGTGTTGGTCAAGCTGTTGTTTTTTTAAACGAATTCACATTTTAAATCACTTCAATAAATAGTTATTTAATTGTAAAACTGCGCCACTAATCTAAATTTGAATAGATAAAATGAACAGTGAGAGTGTCAGATCATTTTGCAAATGATGCTGATTTCCGTTGAGAAACTGAACTTTCCTCCCAATTAAGAAAGCCCAATCCTCTTGTTTGATTAATTAATTGAAAGTAGTCGATAATGTTCAAAAGAGTGTCCGTTTTTGCGGTGCATAGGGATCATGCAATCGACCGACTCTGACAACATTTTTCCGTTGTTCATGAACCAACAGTCCACCTCCCCCTCTGCTTCCCCCTCAAAAAGGGTAGCAAATTTCAAATCAAATCAAACAATGAACTCCAATTTTGGAGAATTCACTTTTTTTGGATTATCAGTTGAAATGAATTTCTGTTAATTTTTTTCATTCAAACAACAAATTTCAAATTTAATAATTGATATTCATTAAAGTAGACGCCCAATTGTGCATGCATGAAAACACGTGAAATTGCTTCAATCTGATGTGTAAAAATTTAATTATGCATTTCAAATTTATTTATCGCTTTACTTTCGACGATGTTGTTGAAAGCATTTTAATAACTAATAGACCATAATTTTGTGAATACATACATATATACATATGCATATACATATGTGTATGATTATTATAAAGTTTTATTATTAATTGAAAATATTGATTTCACTTAAATAACAATAATTAATTTGTAAAAGTTGACAAAGCTATTGAAAAAACAAAATATTTTTAATATGGAAATTAAAATTTATTTTTCTTGGTTATTCAACTATTTTTTTAAATAAATTGATTAATTTTTTATATTCACTATTTTGGGCAGTGATGTGACAAATTTTGACGTTCAGTTGTATATGTTGGGGTTAAATTTACATTTTAAACATATTATAAATTTTTAAACAAGCAACATTTATTTGTTTGTATTATAAAATTTGATTTGATTGTATTTGAAAATGGACGCTTTCACAGTTGGTCGAGTTGAATTTATTCTATTCCACATTATGCTGCTGCTGCTGCTGCTGCTGTATTCGGATAATTAAGAACAACAAGATTGCAGTTTGTCGAATTGTTGTTATGCGAATACAAATTTACAATTCCAAAGGTGTGGCAACGTTGAAGGGAAATAGAAAGAATTTCAAAAATCCCCAGTTGAACATCATTTTCAGACGTGTCGCAAGTGTGTGGTGGTGATGTAGGAAAATTTTCCCCTTCAACCCATGTCTGATTTTATTACTTTCTTAAGTTGGAGATGTAATCGGCCAAGTCGAGTTGGTTCCATATTGGAATTTGGCGGAATTTTGATTCGCGTGGGTGAACAGCATCTTTTGATAAAGCGATCTGTCGCGTTGATTAATTTCGACCCAATGCACACCACGACGGTTCGTCAGCATCAAGCATGCAGCGGCGGGGAAACACTGCTTTGAACGGAGAACAATTTTTTCAAGCAAGCATGCCGTGCGCGTTTGTTTGCAAAATAGGAAGGGGGGGGGGAATCAATGTTCTCCTCAACCCCTCAACCAACTGAATGACTAAGACTTGAACGTTAGACAATTGCTCTGGTCACTTGTTTTAATTAATTTGAATAAGCTTCTCTTCCGGTGGTATATCCGTTTATGCTGAAGCGGATGAAGAGGAAAAAAAGAACAGCGTTTTCATCTTCTTCTGCACAAAATTGAATCATTCACACAGCTAACTTTACTTCCTTTATCACAACTGGCCAGATGGTCTTACGTTTATTTTTTTTAATATATTTTATTTATGGCTTCCCCATTGCATCCATCCATATATCAATTGCACCAGCTGTTGTTGATAAAAATCCCACTACGTGCACTGCTGCTGCTTCAATACTTTTAGTATAACTTTCTTTAAAAAAATATATATTATATTCACTTTATGCTTTCTTTTTCTTTTTATCTCATCACACTTACTTACTCATAAACATCTCAACTTTTTCTCTTTTTGCTTTGAAGTTTTTGAAGATTATATGCACTTTGATTTAAAGTTTACTTTTACATCATTCAGAATTATGCCCAGTGGTAATTTATTTCGAACTTCATTTCACAAGCAAGCAGGCTGTTTTAGTTTGCTCAGTTATTTATTTCAACAACTAATTAACTTATTCTTCATGTTTTTTTTTCATATCGAATAAAAACAAACTCGTTAATTTATTATCAGTTTATTTTCAATTAATAAAATTTATTTTTATATGGATAAAATATGGAAAAGTTTATTTATTTTTTAAAATATTCTTTCAACTATTAACTCTTCTGAAGATTGGTAAGCGGAAGTTCTATGACAATGCAAATATTATATTATTTGCATATCGTGTCACTGTAATGCAGGGAGAAAATTTGTTAAAATTATGAAATTTTCAATTTTAATCTTTTTAATGTTAAAAAATGTTTTCTAATGTTAAAATCTATTTACAATTGTTATTATCAAACTATCAAGATTTTTTTTACTTAAGTATCAAGCCAAAGTTAAAACTGAAAATCATCGACATTGATAATTATGAACATAGAAAATATTATTTTCACATCATCATATTCGTGAATTATTGCATAATTTCAAAATTAAAACTTTATTTTGATATATCTAATATGATATTTTATGATCACTTTCTTGTATAATAATTAATTATAAGTATTAAAATGAACATTTAGGTGTACGACTGTAGTTGGAAATTCAGACAGGAGCAAAGGAGGCAGTTTCTGCTTGGATTATGTGGATTCTGATCATGTGAACCGGCACAAATCGGAACCTCCGTTTGGTACGCGCAGTTCGATCTGCGATGAAGACAATTCACAACTGATAACCATCAATATCAGCGGGATGCGCTTTCAAACTGCAAAATCTACTTTACTTCGCTATCCAGAAACGCTTCTCGGAAATGTAGAAAAACGCAGACCTTATTACAACAGTGAACTTCGGGAGTATTTTTTTGACCGTCATCGATCAAGTTTTGAAGCGATACTTTATTTTTATCAAAGCGGTGGTCATCTGAAACGACCCGATTATATACCGGTGGATGTGTTTGTGAGAGAGTTGCGATTTTTTGAAATTGGCGATTCTGTGATTGAAAAATTCTGGGAACAAGAAGGCTATCGAAAGCAAGAGGTACCATTAATGCCCAAGAACATGCTTCAGCGTCGCATTTGGCAAATAACTGAACACCCGGACTCGTCATTACTAGCTAGAATATTTGCATTCTTTTCTGTGTTTGTAATTGTACTTAGTACGTTGAGTTTTTGCCTGGAAACACTTCCTGAATTGAGGTACGTGGGAAATGGAACAATCCCAGATGGTTTGGATGCAGATCCGAGTCGACTCGATTCGATGAATCCGTTCTTCTTGATCGAAGTGGTCTGTATCACTTGGTTCACGATTGAATTTTTGCTTCGCATATCGTCTTGTCCATCCAAGTTGCAGTTTTGTAAAAGTTTTCTGAACGTGATTGACTTTATTGCCATTCTGCCATTTTTCATAAATCTGGCTCTTTCCAATGAAAGTGCGTCATCGATGTCATTTGCAGTGCTGAGGGTGCTGCGTTTGGTGCGCGTTTTCCGGATTTTTAAACTCAGTCGACATTCAAGGGGATTGCAAATCTTGGGCCGCACCTTTCGAGCCAGTCTGCAAGAACTTTGCTTGCTTATCTTTTTCCTCTGCATTGGTTTGGTGCTTTTCTCGAGCGCAATCTATTTCGCTGAATCTGGTACGAAAGATTCGAAATTTACCAGCATCCCGGCCGCGTTCTGGTACGTTGTCGTGACGATGACCACAGTTGGATACGGCGATTTGGTCCCAGTTGCGCCAGCAGGAAAATTTGTCGGTTCCTTGTGCGCAATTGTTGGTGTTCTTGTACTTGCCTTACCGGTGCCGGTGATTGTCGCCAATTTCAAGCACTATTACAGACTTGAAACGAGATTGGCTTGCATGATGAACTCGTTGGAAAGTGATGATGATTCGCCAGACTGTGTGAATATTAGCCAGTCGTCTGATTTTTGAATATTTCTATTTTTTCTCCCATCTCATCTGTGACCACACGCTCAATATTGCACACATTCATCTTTTTACCAAAGTTTGAAATATGAAAAGATATTTTTTACATTTCAATAAAAGGTGCTCCTGAAAATTTTCACTGTTTTATTTTCATTCATAACAATTTTGTTGAATCTAGTATACGATGAATCACAGCGGCACTAGCGCCTACGCTGTACTTGATTTTCATTGTCGATGAGAACAGGAATTTACAGTACGAACATATAGAATTCTACGTGTGTATGTTGTGTTTATCCGTCACGTTGATCGTCCGTTATTTTTAATTTTTTGTGTCTTGCATTTTCTTCTCATCCTGAATTTCTGTCAAACAGGAAGAAAGTCGCAAATGGTCAACTCGAAAGATACCAAGTACAGTGCTTAAGGCCAAGGAAGCCCAGAACAAGACAGATAATTGAGTAAGTCGTAGAAAAAACTTCTTTTTTAAATATTATTATATCATATTTCGGATAAAAGCATTCATTTAATAAATTGTAAATCAAAACCAACTCTAAAATTGGTGAAATTCATTAAGCACTGACATACGTTTAATAATGTAATTAGTGGGCAACATGTATTTGTATTATTATTATTATTATTATGAAATGAATCAGTGATATGTTTTCAGTTTTGAAAACATGAAATAAGAAACTGTATTTTTTACCACTGAAAATTAGTAAAATTAATTAACTTTTGAATAAATATTAAATATGATTCGATTATGAAATATGATGATGATGCTTTGTAAAAATGGATCAGATTCGTTTCATTCGAGTAGAATAATATTCACAGAATGGTTAGCAATTTTGTCAGTTCACTTTCAGTTAAGTACTCAGTTTCATCAGGGTGCTTTCAACCAGTTGAAGATCATCTGAAACGAACACAACAAAAAAATAGCGAAACAAAGTATAACAATGAGAATTTTTTACTTCGAACATCATGAACGACGTGGTTCAAAATTTCAGTGTTATCTAAAATTTGAATTCTTTGTGTGTATGGATCATATCTGATGTTAAAGGGGCGAGAAATGGCCGACGCCCATTTTCTAAAATTGAAAATACTTTTAAAATGAAAAAATTAGTTTTACAGAATCAACAATCACATGAGCTGTTCTTTTGCATTTTCAAACGACTGTGCTAAAAAATATTTCGGTTGGTAAGATGTGATGGGATATTCAGTGGTAGCTGTTATTTCTGGATTAAATGGATAAACTTCAGGTTCGTCAGTCAAGCAGTACTAAAATAAACCGAACGGAATATTGTTGATAGCCGTTTGAATAAAAATGGAACCTGCAATTCCCCAAATGAAGACAGTAATCCTGCTCCGTACGCTTTTCGTTTGCCTTCTTGTTCGCAAAGTCCAAATTCCACCGTGAACCAGTACAACTGTTAAATGAAAATTCAGAACTGTGCAATGGACAGTTTGTGGAGTAAAATGGAAAAAAAGAATTCACCGTGGCCAGCTTTTGAATAACTTCGTCCGGAGCGCCAAGACTGCTCAGACCGATCTCTTGTGAAAATTGTGCAAAATTTGGATCAGCAAAAAGTGGTACATGGCCAAGAAGTTCATGACAGACATCTCTGAAATTCATTGTCAAATATGGAAATTAATTTGAAGGTAAAAAGAAAAATAATGAAAATTAATAGACGTCGATTACGGTTCAGGGGTATATTTTGGTGCAGATGAATGGCGAATGTACTGCGTGGTGTGAAACACTCGGAATGCCAGACCGGCTAAGAAATCACGTGAACTCAACAAACCAGCTACAGGTCTGACGGTGAAGCCTGTGCATTCTTGAAAATTGCAAAAAGCAAATTACAAGAAGAAGAAGAAGAAGAAGAAACTACACAGTAAAAAGGCAAAGTAATAATTATTAAGTACCTTTCAAAAAATCTGAAACGTCTTGCAATTGGGGAATGCTTTTTTCACTGTAGCCGCAGTTTTGTTCGAGCAAAGGGAATATGTGATTGAATTCACGACATGCGTGCGTTGGATAAAGCTTTTTCAGTTCTTTGTAAATTAGGCCCCAAGTTTCGGTTTCTTCTTTCGTATATTCTATCCTCGGTATAGGCTGACCACTGTGCGAATTTTGCGTGAAAAAGAAATTCTATTTCCTTTTTTTCAAAATATATTATCAAATGCTTACTGTCGATAATTGTGAGCAATATCTGCGAATAGTTGCCTTCGCTTGCGGTACACTTCATCTTTGAAACCCTGTGCAAAAATGAAGTACAGAAGTCTTTTTTCGGATTATTTTTTAATAAATTTTCCTCATTTGCTCACCGGATGATCAGCGTCCAATTCAGATCCATACGTGAGAACACGATCAGCAAACAGATCTAGATCTTTTATTTTTTTCGGAAACCACGGCACCACATCTATGATAACAGTAATAATAATAATAATAATATTATTATTATTCATCACTTGTAAATAAGAAATCATTGCACCGTTGCATTCGTGTATTGGACCAAATGTCTGAATTGTCACGTTCTCGGCGATGTCTTGCAAAGTTTTGAACACCGACTTCACTTGTTTATCCATCGCGTTGCATTCAATCAAAAATTCATAACATCCGGCGTGGCTTCTCGATGGACGACTTTCAATGTGAACAATGTTTATTCCATGGGCCTGTGATGTTAAAAAATAAATTAATAAATAAACAAATTCAGCAAATTTTCTCCCCCTACCTCGAACACTTTCAACGATGCTATCAATTCGCCGATACGCTCTTTCAGTGTGAATAATAAATAAAATTTACCCGTCTTATCTTCGGGCACGTCCAAATAGGTGTTCATTCGATATCGCTAATGGTGAACAATTTATTGGAACATGATTTTCAATTATGTACCGTGTAAAATTAATGTAAAGCACAAAATGAAAACAACTTCAAATTGCAACTAATACTACATCTTCTTACTGTAGTTTTTTGTTTAAATTTTCCTTTGAATATTATTTTTGTTTTTTAAATGAAAATCTTAGATATATAAATACAGAGAATAATGGATGATGATGATTGCAAGGATAATAATTCTGTGCTTACACTTTTCACCGATGGTTGTTTATCGGAATCGAAAATTTCTGAACGACTTGAATCCATGCTTTGACGATACTGCAATTTTGTGCAACTACAATGAACTATCACAAAAGAAACCGCCTGCTTGCTTACAATATACCCATATATGTATACATATATGTATATATAGGCAGTAATAAGCGGTCAAATGGAGCTTGTTTAACCGGATCAGTTTTTGAAATAAGTCTCGGTCACCTCTTAAGTAAGATTGTGTAATTTTTCTGACAGTTCAATTTCATTTCAAACAAAATTTCAATTTATTAACCGCGTTATCGTTGAATTCAATCGTTATAGAACCGTTCGTTCGACTGAACGAAAAAGCAAATTGCTCTTGTGCTTTTCTACTTTTATTTTTCAACATATACAATAGATAAAAGATGGAATTTTCAAACAGAAAAACTTCAAATAGAATGTCATCACATATCTACATAACAAACAATATTTATATACAACGTGTTATTATTATTTTTTTTTGTGCGTGAGATAAAATTATAATTTCAATCAATTGTCCAATCAATTGCATCTTTTCCGTATTCTTTCAATGCTTCGTTGGTTTTCGAAAAACATCTGCAACCGAAAAAGCGACCCTGCGAAAGCGGTGACGGATGGGCAGTTTTGATGATTGTGTGCTTTTTGCTGTCGACCAAGCGTTCCTTTTTGTGTGCAAACGCACCCCACAGCAGAAATACCACACCGAAACAGTGGTCACTTACGGTTTTGATCGCAAAGTCGGTGAAATCTTGCCAACCGAATGCGGCGTGTGAATTCGCCTTGTGGCATCTGAAAATTCAATCATGCAAATTTCACTATCGGCAACTATCATCTGCCGAGAAGGTGTGGCTCACTCGACTGTCAACGATGCGTTGAGCAGCAGAACTCCCCGCTTCGCCCACGCGGTCAGACAACCGTGGGATGGTATTCTGAAACCGGGAATATCGTCCGCCAGTTCTTTGAATATATTTTTCAACGAAGGTGGCGGAGTCACACCATGCGGAACGGAAAATGACAAACCGTGAGCCTGAAAAAAACCGAAACAAGCATGAACATTCTTTGGAAGATACGAATTCCATACGCATACTTGTCCATAATTGTGATACGGGTCTTGGCCCAAAATCACAGCTTTGACACTTTTCAGAGGGGTTAAATTGAATGCATTGAAGATCAAATGCTTAGGCGGAAACACCACACTCTGCGGCTTCTGCCAAATTTCGTTCAAACGATTCTCAAGATCTTTGAAATAAGCTTTTGAAAATTCAGAACCAAGTCGACGTTTCCAACAAGGATCCAGCAGGAGATCTTCAAGTCTGGAGTCCGAAGCTTTGCCAACTGGCGGTGAACTTTTCCTCTCTGGCGTAGTAGTAGTTTTTTCGCATTTGTTCGAAAAGAAAGAATCCAAACGCAACTGCTTTTGCGGTGGAGGAGAAACTAAAACCGAAATTTAAGAGAAAAAAAAAACATTCAAAATTTACAGATAACATTTTGATCGATGTGAGCAAAAATAAAAAACGACTAGAAGCTGTTGTGCACATTGAAGAAATTTGGTGCGATTTGAAATCAACGTCATCAGGCTAAACCCGTCTGAAGCACGTTGAAAACTGGCTAATTGGAGAACAAACAAGTCGAAAGAACAACACGAACTACACAATATAAATGACAGCAAAACGGAAGAAACAAACAAACAACACAACACAATCAAATAGTTTGTTATAATTGAAAATTAAGCATCGCTTACGCATGTTGATTTTGCTTGGAGTGTTCTTTTCTTTCGCCAGTAGAAAAAAATAACACTGCTGCTGAAAATTTGAAAACAATCTTATGCTTGGCATTATTGTTAAACAGCACACTGTAATCAAGTTCAATTATGCATCAAGAGCCAAAGTGTCAAGTAAATTTTGGTCGGGTTTTCAATTTTCACATATAAATAAATATTCTTGAATTTTTTGAGATCAATGAGATTATTTCAACAAAAATATTGAAAACGTTAACGGAAAAATATATTTTGTAATCAAGAAAAAACTGTAAAGTAAAACTGAAACCATAATATTTAAATTATTTAAAATTAATATTATATAATAAATGAAAAGTAAACGACACTTAAAACAGCATATAGAGTTACAGTAAATTAGTTGAAGATTGAAATTGTTTTACATACAACATTACAGTAATTTGAAACATACTGTAGCATATTGTAAATATCAGTAATGTGTTGTTGTTGTATGAAAAACGGCTGAAAATATTTTCGGTAAGTATAAAATAAAATTGTATTCAAAGCCTTAACATAAACTTGAAATATGTCACTTTGTCGAAGTTTAAATTACAAATTCCAATTTTTCAAATGCTGTTTTCAATTTAATAAATAGATGAAAAATTATTAATTAAAAGTTTTATTTAAATTTAATTACATTTTTGAAATACAAACTGAACAATGAACAGCAATTCAATTTCTCATAACCAAGAACAGCTTATTGGTTATCAGGTCAACAATGTAAACAACGTGGCAAAGAAAATTACATTTAAGAGAATTTTTTTATTTGGAAAAAAAAGAAATGTTTATTTACTATTTTATTACATACTATTTATTAAATGATAAAATAATTCATTAAGTAAACCTGACTTTTCGACAGTAACTGGAAATCTAACCGTTTAATTACTCTCCTCCTACATGGGAGTTGCATGAATATAGATGATGATACTGTAATTTCTTGTGCAGCTTAACTTTGTGATGAGCTTTTGTTAATGAGGTTGATAAATCATAAAGTATACTTGTTTCGTTTTGGCGACAGTGATTTCACATTTCGAAAAAGAATCTCAGGCACTCTGCGTATGTATGAGCAAGTATATAGTCGAATTTACTGAACTTCAGCTATAATGGACAGCGAAATGCCTGGTGTTATATTGTTGTTATTATTTTGTTACTACTATATATTTATGTTTTTTTGATTAGTGTATATTTTTTTGTCTTTGATTATTTTTATTTGTTTTAAACTTCTCGTTTATATAATGAATAATTTTTTGGAGAATTTATTAAAATTTACGTAAACGATGAGATTTTTTGCATGAATTAATTGTTCACTTTTTTATGTTATTAGATATTGTAAATTAATTGTATATAGTATTCACAGTGTTTGTAAATACGAAACTGTTGAGTTAATTTTTCAAAAAGTGCATTCAGCAAGCAAATTACTGCGATGTGTTTCGTTTATAGAAATGGATAAGCGAAATAAAAAGCCCGTCACTTTTGAAGAAGGCTTGATGTTGTTGCATAAATGGCGAGAAGACAATGTCAGACAACACGAACGATTGTTGGAAATTTGGGAAAATGTTATTGAACCAGCAGCGCGTAACTTGGACGATGAACGTTGGGCAGTTTATGAACAAGTTTACATTGCAGCTATCGATTGTGCAGACGTAGAAATTGCATCCAGCACATTGACAGCAATGCATAAAAAATTTCAAAAAAGTGAGCGTCTTGTACGTTTGCAAGGTCTGTGTCTGGAAGCGGATGGACAATATGAGGAAGCAATGGAATTGTACTCCATGTTGATGGAAGCCAATCCAACCAATTTGTCCAACGCAAAACGGAGAATTGCCTGCCTGATTTCGTTGGGTCGCACTAATGAAGCTATTCGAGAGCTTTGTTCTCACCTACAAAATTTTATGAATGATACGGAATCATGGATGGAATTGTGTCATTTATATATAAAAGAATTTGAATTTCCAAAAGCTGTATTTTGCGTGGAAGAGATGATTTTGTCTCAACCAGAATGTTACGCATATCACTTATTTCTAGCTGAAATCAAATTTACAATTGGTGGCGTGGAAAATTTGGAATTAGCTAAAGTGTATTACTGTCACGCATTGAAGCTGAAACAGGATTGTCCTAGAGCTTGTTGGGGTCTTTACATTACTAGTCTTCAGTTGATCTTAAAATCCAGTGGCCAGAAGAAGAAAGAGCACAACAGCTGTCTTCGATGGGCATCAACGCATCTTTTGCGGCTTTACGAAAAAAGCATTAATTCCAGTGATTCTATGAAAAACTCACTTATACGACCAATTCAAAAGCTTCTTAGAGGAACAAAAATTACTGACACCTCCACATGATGACCACGATTATAACTTTTTTTTAATTTCATAAAGACTGGAAAATGTATTCAGTATTGATATTTTAAATTGGATTTCATATGTTAGTATTTCATTTTGAAAGTGAACTGTACGATTTTACTCCATAGCGACTGTACTGGTGCCTACGGCAGAGTTGAAGAAGAAAACATGAAAAGAACGTAGTCAAATATCTGTTACATGGTTCACATCATACTGTAATTGTTTTTTGGGAACTCAAATTATTTAATAAAGGAGAACTGTCAATTTTTTTCAATTTTCGCGGAAATACTGTTGCCAAATTGAAAAGCGTATAAAGAAGCTTTTGAAAAAATGTTGGCTTCTGTTGAGCGTATTATAAAATGATTGGTAAGTTAATTGAGCAAAATGTGAGAATTCAGATTTTTTTTATAAATTTTAAGATTCAACAACCACGCATTGTTTTGTAACTTATAATGATTTTGGTTTAATTTTGTTTTTTCTCGTTTTGCTTGTGTTACCGGGTTATGTGAACAAACAAACTTTTCTGAAAGCTTATTACAATTTCAGTTAATCCATTATCATCACATATTGAAAATTATAAGCAACTGGTTTTGATCGATTATTACAGCATGACATTATATGATATGGAAATGCAAGTACAATTTTAGTTGGTTGACGGTAAATATAAATTTGAACAAATGAAACGCCACTTGCAATAATAAATATTTTACTAATGCATCAGCAAAAATTAATCATTATATGAATTTTTGAAAATAAAATTTTTATTTTTTATAGAGTTTTAACATAACAATGTTAAGCGTGATGAAGAGCATAAGAATGAGTATATGGCAAACAATCAAACGGGAAAACTGATATAAATTCAACCTCGATGAAATCTTTTTTAACGCCAAAGAGTGAAAGTGGGAAGAAGTGGAATGCGTTAGTGTTAACGTCCGGAACGAGTGGGCAGTAATTTTGGCATACAGAGTGTATATCCGTGTTTGCGCAACCATTTCTTTTTCTTGCCTTTTAATCTATTTTAGTTTTAAACTGATATTCTGAAAACATTTTCATTGAGGTTTCCATTCCGATTTATTTTCCTTTACGTGGATTATTATCGTCCATTTACTAAGCAGTAAATTTGCATATTAAAAAAGCATGAATATTTATTTAAAAAGTGAACTTGTGTACGAATTGCAGTCATCTGTATGAGTTGATTTACGATTTACCGTTTAAGTGTTAAGTGACGATTGTTTACTTGGCACTGATGCATGAACTTAGACTGTAAAAATGAACTTGCATTAAGTTATACTGTGATTTGTCATATTAGTCAACTGCTAGTATGGTTTTGAATAAGAACTTTTGTTGAGTAGCTGGAAGGATTTTCACACTTTATATTTATTAATTGTTAATTTTTTGAAATATTGTATACAATTCATAATATGTTTGATTAAAAGTTAGTTTAGCATGTGCGCAATTTGATGCTAAACACATTGTTTATATTTATTGTTTTGGCAGTTGCGTATTGCGTCAGTACTTTAAACATTTTATAATTTATAATTTTTTTTAGTTTCAGTCAGCTTGCATTTTGTCCATCACGCACAGAAAGAAACAATTTTGGCATGTTCATGAAGCATGGCTAATCTTTATACGGTAATCAAAGTATAGTTTTTATTTTATTCGGACTTCATTTTTCTGCGTTTGTTAAAATTTTCATACAGTTTGTATTCATGAATGTGAAATGTCAGTAATAGGAATGAATGTTTGTTTTGTATTGTATGAATTTATTTTAGGAAGTGAAATTGCGGAGAAATGCTGCTGAACGAGAACGTTTTGATAACCTTGCAGAATTATACGCGACAATAAATACACTGGAATGTCTTGAAAAGGCATATATTAGAGACATTGTCTCTCCCAAAGAGTAAGTTTTTTTGTGTTACTGTGTTAAACAACAAAATTATTATTATTATGCTTTATAGACAATTTTTCCTGTGTTTATTAAATATTTATGCAATAAAATTCCGTTTTAAGTGTTTTTTATTTGTTTGAAAGCTTTGACATAATATTTAGCATTATATAGTAACTAACTGATTTTCAGGATTTATTTCAACGAATGTGCTGACTAATTTTTGCAACTTTATGAATTATATTACGCTTTTTAATGTTTGTATTTTATTTTTATATTAATTTTTTTAGCTGATAATAGGAAATTGTTGTATGATACAATTAACTTTTTAAGGTATACAGCACAATGCTCGAAATTGCTTGTTCAAGTGAAAGCTAACTTTGTGGTTGTGCAGCCAGAATTTTCTGAAATAGAATATTTTATGAAAGCATTCGAAGTGAGCGTTGGAGGATTCTTTTTCAACTTGAATTAATTTTCAACATTCAGATGAATTGTCCTTCGGCATTGGAGCGAATTAAAGATGGTAAGCCAATAACTATAAAAGATGATAAAGGCAACACTAGCAAATGCATAGCAGACATTGTTTCAGTGAGCAGCTTTTCATTATTTGTTTTTTATTTTTAATTGTATTTCAGAGTAATTTATTATTATTATTATTATTATTATTACTATTATTATTATTATAGCTGTTTATAACAATTATGGATAAATTGAAATTGGAAATCAAAGCAGTGGATGAACTGCATCCAGATTTGAGAGATCTAGTGGACACGATGAATCGTATGACTTCGTTGCCGACAGATTTCGAAGGAAAAGCAAAAGTGAAACCTTGGTAAATTGTATTATATGTTAACAGTTGTGAATAAGTTTACAGTTTGATATTTAATTAAATCAGTATTTTTTTTATCTTATTAGGTTTGAATTGTTGGATTCAATGCGCGCTACTGAGGAATTAGATGATGAACAGGCACGACAAATGGTATTTGACATCGAATATGCTTACAATGCATTCAACAAATTTTTGCACTCTTCATGATTTATAAGGAGAATTCAAATAAATGAACTGGGGCTCTTATATCATCCTTTTGTTGTATTGATTTTCAAGAAGAGGAAAGTTATTGAATGTACACTATTTTTAAATGACAAGACAAAAAATTGCAGCGGTACATTTTTTTCCTTTCCACAATTGTCTGTTTGTGAAATTAATCCACAGCTTAATAAAATAATATACTTGAAGGTCAAGATTATTATATATATATTTTTTTCTTTTTTAGAAGCAGAATTGCTGTTGTGTATTTTTTTGTTGAACATAAATTTTTTGTTGAAAATGTAAATATTGCTTCGATAGTTGTCAGTGATGTTGAGCAAAATTGTTTTATGCTTTTGCAGTTTTTCTAAGTTGTCGATATTTTAGAATTGTTTGCATCTTTTGAATAATGGGTGAATGATAATTACAAAAAGCCGTAATCAGTATACACATCAGTACTGGCAATATTGCACTTGCCGGTGCAGTCGACAGCGAAGAGATAAAATGCAAATTTGCCGTACAACTATAGCCACATTTGAACACGGCTAATTAAGCATTACGGTGAAAATGGACTGTTCAATGGGGTATTTTTTCTGCTCCAGAACTGCTTAATAATTGCAGTGATTTTTTTCATGCGTTACAAAAGAGCGAGAGCGAAACGACCGAACAAACATCACGCAGAGATAATAGGAAAATTTTGATTGAAGGGTATATTGAAATTTTTTGAAATCCAATTCATCTGTTGACATGTTACTCTGGTTGTAATTTATTAAGTATTAATGATGTTTCATTAAATTGAAGAGCGTTGTTTATTTTCGGTGATTAGTTTGTTTTTTTCTTTTGATTTGCTTATATGCAAGTTTTATTAAGTGCAGTTGATTATGAAGATGAGAAAAGTTTTTCTTTGATATTTCCGTGAAATAAGTTGATTGAATTTCGATTTAATGAAATGAACTTGAGATTACATGTTGTTCTGTGGGGCGCAGAGCTTCATTTTATGAATGAATACGAGTGGAAATGCAGTGTAATAAAAAGGTACATTATTATTAGTGCAAATGATGTATGTAATTGTACTTTATTCGCGAAAAAAGTAATAAAGTAATAAATATTTTTAGACATGTGAGAATTTATAGATTTGAAAAATGATAAAGCAAGAAACAAATGAAAATATCTAATCATGGATAAAGCCCATTCATTTTAACAATCAAGCAAGCAAGCGACATCTGGTGACCACTGCCGACTAGTTCATTTGAGGAGTTTCACAATTTTAGCAGCAGATGCGACGCGTTATTCCTTATAATCATGGATCAAAATGTGAACAACTTTCAATGAAGTAAGCTTCTTCCAGTGACTGATGTAATATCCAGTGTTTAATGTGATTAAAATGATTTTTTTAAATCATATACGAGAAATGCATTTCAAAGTTGAATTTTTATGAAAATCAAATGTTAAGTTTCTTTTTTGTTTTGTTTATTAATTTATAAGTGTTTTTTAATTTTTGTAAATTGTCGATTTTAATGTTTAGCTTGTTTTTATATGACGCATGTGCAAGTTTTAGAATTCACCTGTGAAGTGAACAGTTGAAGCAATTTTTTTGTTCACCATGAATGGCGAAAGGGATACATTGATGAATTCATTGTATTTGATTATCGGCTTGGCGTCAACTCTTGCCAATGGGCTTTTACTTCTTCTCGTCTTGCGCAAACACAGGGTCAAGAAAAAGTACATCTTTCTCACGGGTAATTTTGATTTTTGTTGTTCTTTTTTGTCACAACAACAGTGTCCACATCGTATGCAGGGAGCTAACTGTTGCTTCTCCAGTATCAGCTTTGTATATTATGCAAAATATGTAAACATATTGATATCAATGTGTATAGTGTCTCAGTGGTAAATGAGTAAATTTTGATGATCATTTGGCCGAACGTGGGTTGATGGATTTTTCATTAATTGTTCTGCATTTGAAATTTGGGGAGAATTGATTAATCGACTTGTTTTGCATATTATCCAACACCGAAGTGCATATTGGAGATTGACAAGCGGAAAGCGTGTGAGGAAATTTGTGCAAGCAGTTCCATCATCCATTGCATGTCCAGGTTATTTGCTTTGTTTCAACAGCCACTCTAATTTGGTTTTCTTAGTTCTGAAAAAGGATACTTTTTGAAAAAAAAGTTTCTTCACTACACCTTCCGACTGCTAATTGCGCGCTACTTGAATTACCTGAGATATTTTAAGCACCCGAAGAATATATTTGCCTATTTGATGCACACGGCCGGCCGGCAGTGGTACAATTTTAGAATTCTACTATTCTTGGGTGCTAATTAATTCTGCGGGGAATCATCATCGTCAAGAAAGTGACAATAATCAAGTGTGGAAGTTGTTATTCTCAGCTTCTCAAGTTGAACAGTGCAATATTGTAATTTTGCAATATTCTCTTTTTAATTTTTATTATATTATTTCTTTTACCAACAAAATGTCGAATTATTTTTCCTTCTTATTCAAAAGGGAGGTGAGAGGATATTTTTTTTCCACAAATTTCCACTAATAAATAATCATATATGAAGTTATGTTAATATTTTTTCATTTAAATTAAAAAAAACGGAACAGAAAATACACTTGGAAAGTGAAAATACAGGAGTTGCACTAAAATTTGTTCACATTTTTACAGTTTCATGATCTGTATACTATGGTGGATATATGTGTTTTTAATGTTAAAGTGATATTTTGCAACATGTACCAGTAAATGAGCAGAGTTGGCGGAAAGTGATCATTTGCAAATGGGAATTCGTTGCATAATCTCATCTATTTCTTTGTACATTTGACTGTTGGTAACTATTTTTAATTGACATCACATCAACTGAGATCTACCTCCAAGTGATACACAAGAGGATTGAAATTCATCTCACTGAAACAGTCACTGTCAAATTCTCATTTCAGTTTGAAGTTTTTCAATTAAACTTTCTGCACACATTTTAAAATTAAACTTCAAAATCTTTTCTTCTCTTTTTTTTCAAAAAGTATATAATCAAGGAAATGGTTAGAATAATAATGCAAAAACGACTATTATTCAGGTTGGTTCGATTTTTTGTAATTTTTTTTACTTTAAACCTTTTTCTTCATTATGTGATTATCAAATTTTTTCAACAATAAAAAAGAATTACTTTGAAACATGGCATTTGTGTTTTTCAAATTCAAATTCACATACCGACATTTAATTGAAACATTGATTATGTGAAGATTCGAAGTATATTGCTACTATGCTACGTAAGTTATGCTAAATTCATAATTATTAATACAATCTTATTCGTTGCATTTTAAATTAATTTTTCATACTAATAATTCTCAGCGAACTTTTAAATAAATTTTCAATGAAATGTACGTGCATTGAAACGAAAATGAAACAAGCATGAATATAATGACTTCTTTTTATAGCATCTATAAAATGCGACTAATTTAATCTGAAATATTATCAAATTATGCATTAATGAATGTCAATTAAGAAGAGTAATTAAAATATAAAAGAGAAATAAATAACAATGAATTGGAAATTATTAATTTGAATTCAGGTCGTTCTTGTTTTGTTCTTGCAAATTAGCATTTGCTTTAGGCTTTGCAGTTGGTGCTTTGATCGAAGGTTTCGGCTACTTTACCGCTGCTGTGCGTCGATTCTACTTTGACGCTTTTTTCGACGGACATCTGGTCGATTTGTCCAAATGTTTGGCCAGTGGCATTCATATGCTAATGTTCCTGGCCGGAGATACAATTTCTACAAGTTCACTGTTGCTGATATCGCTGGAGCGATTGTTGGCAGTGAAATGGACGAAGCTTTATCAACGATTAAGCGTGCGCGTGATGAACTGCATCCTGCTCGTGCCTTTTGTCTGGGGCTTTTCTGACGTGCTCATTTTTCTCCTAATTTCCATTCAACTGCACGGTGTTGCGGTCAATCCTCACTGTTTTGTCGTCGAATGCTTCACCAGAACATTTTACATTATTCACAACAGTATGTCAATTGTGCTGGGCTATTCGGTTGTTATCATTTATGCGATCATCTTTCTGTGGCTCCGGATCCACAAGACGCAGAGTTCCACAATTCGGGCTATTCAACTGCGTCGAGAAACGAAAATTACCAAACGAATATTTTTGCTCATCGTGATGACCATTTTTTTCCACATTTTCCCGCAGACACTTTCCTTAGCCTTCATGAACTCTGCCAATTGGCTGAAATTTGACAAAGTCTGCTGGGGTACCAAGGGCTTCAATTTGTCCCTGAACGCCTCCATGCTTATTGTAGTTCACCCTGGTCTGAAAGCTGAACTGCGTCGAGTGATGAGTGATGTTCGTCGTTGTTCTATTGTTAAATTCTGCTCTTGTCAAAAGCGCAGTAGCAGCGATCAACACTCGTCGAACAATTTCATCAACGATCCCAATAAATCATTATCCAACAAGTGTATACCTCGCAGTAGTTGAAATTGTCCACTGTGTAATTATTGAAATTATTATTAATGGCATTTTCTGTCCCCCTCTCTTTTTCTTTTTTTTTCCCTCCGTTGATCTCAATGTCGATTGAAAAGTAAAAAATTAATTTCATTTATTAATTTATTTTATTCATATTTATCAATCGCTATTCTCATTTCACTGATTTCATATGCGATATTTTTGTTTGTTCATAGTTCAGGTAAATTTAATAACGGTGCATGCTTGTGTTTGTTCTCATTGAAAATCAATCGACGGTGAAATTCAAGCGTCACTATTGCTTATACATTCAAAAAAAGCATATTTTCGAAACAAATGCCTACAAATAGATATTTCAATGTTTATAAATATAAATAAATATAATTTGATTGGACTTTAATTTTAGAAGAAAAAGAAATTAGCACAATTTCAATGAATAAAGGTGCTAGTAATTGATTGTCTTTCATTCAACAATCACCAAGAACAGTTGAATTCAACGAACAAAAGTGGGAACATTTTCCAGAGCTTCTCTCAGCTGTAAATGCAATTTTTATTATCAAGATTCTTCGATTCAGTTCAATTCAATGAATATTCTACGTGCTTCTTACCTCTTTCAAAGAGACAACACCTACAAGTCTGCCAAGCTTGGTCACGTACAAAATGTGCAGGCCGAGCAAAGAGAAGAGAGTGTGAATTTTGTGCAGGCTGGTTTTTTCCAGAAGTTGAACAGGGGTTGGGTCGATTTCGATATTGTCATACTTCAATTTGTCATTCCAATGACCAGATATCCATTTTTCAATCTGAAATATCCATTCTACACAATCGGTGCTAACACATGTGCATTGATTGTCTTACCGTATTTGTATCTTCTTGAGAGTGTCGCCTCTTAAAAAAATATTTTTTTCAAAACTTAATTTCAACACGTTCAAATGTGCAAATTTCCACGTTCAGTATATTTAATTTCGTCTTATTTTGTTTGTATGATAGTTTGTTATCTGGGCCGGTGATGTGCTGTTAGCATAGTTGATTTGCCCTAATAGCATAGCATGTAAGTTTAGCTCAACTGATTATTTTTCAGGGGATCCAACTTTGAACATTACATAAAGAAATTATTGAGTAGTAATAGTAATATTAATGGAAAGAAAATCATTTTTCCAATGCTCGCCCAATTAGCTATGAAATCAACTGGCCCAACCTAATGGAATTTATTACGTGGTCACGAACAGTTTATCTTGTTGTGTGCTGACTTGATGATCGGCATCAATTATGCATATTTTTGTGCCCAGACAACGGGAAAACCCTGCAGCAATTGAGATCCTTCGGGCGGTCATCAGAAGCATCAGCAACCAAAATCAATCAATCACGTCTAACTCAAGAGATACGTTGCATCACGAATGCATTAGTGATTAGTTAAAATTGCAACAAAACGGTATGTTATTCGTTGTGTTCATTGCTAAAAGAAATTATATGAGCTTTTTCTTACTTCATGAAGTTTCAAAAGTGGCAGCAAGACCATATTTCGATTTCTTTTCAAAGCAGATTGTATATTTTTGCCTAGAATATAACTGACAGTAGTGACTTGAAAGTAATCTTCAGTGATGACCAACTGACTAGAATCTTCCACGTTTGAATCTCGCAAGGTATTCTTGTCATTTAGCCATTCCAGTGCTTCTTCACCAGGGCGTTCACACACCGATTGCTGAAGTAAAATTTTCTTTATCAAACTACTGTTATTGTAAAGGCTGTTGTTGCTTTTGAGGCAATTCGAATCGTCTGTTGTCGATCGTGAATGATGATACTTTTCTTCGAACAATTCCACATTCGACTGCTTTGGCCATATCAGCTTTACCAGCTCGCTTGTCCGGATGCAGCCAAGTAAAATCATTGATTCTACAGTATTTCAATTGAATAAAATATCGAAAATTCTTTTTTTTTCTAGTAAACTTGCCTTTGCTGTCAACTAGTGGAAAAACGTCTAAATTTGGATACTTTCGCATTAAGAAGACCATTTCTCCAAGAGTTGTGTTCAAAGTCAAATAATGGACAGTGTCAATCATGATATCTTTCGCTGTAACCATGTGAACCCTAGACAGAATACACGAAATGCACAAAGTACAAGTCGCAACAGTGTGACGATGCACATGCTGACATACGCAGATGATGTTGGTGGAATTGGTGGTAAATATGGAAGTTTTTTATTACAAATGATTGTATCGTACAATGAGTTTTCTAATCTACTGCACACAGCGTTTGATACCAAAACAGCTATCTGAAGGAATTTGATAAAAAAAATTCAATTAATCAACGTAGCATATTGTATTTTACAATAGTAGGCAAGAAGTAAGTTGTCTGGCCTGTCATTTCAATGACAACCACAGAAGTGGATATAGCCCGCGTTACTGAACCAGAAAAAGCTGCTGCGCCTGTAATAAAATGGATGGTGGATAAAAAAATTCGAATGAATTGTAAATAATCTATAATATTCAGTTGAATACCAATAACGGCGTAACCACCGGGTGTTATATTTGGAACGTCATTAATTGTTGGAAGTCCATTTGGAAACATCATAGGAATAATTTCACCAAATAGTCTGCCAAATCCTGCGCCTGAAGCGATAATAGCTTATCATTATTATTGGTTAATATGAGCATAAATTGGTTTTGTTCAAAATTATTCAAATTTTCATTCATCATTAGTTTGTAATAATTGCCGTAATTGCTATAAACTAATTTTACATTTAAATTTTTCATATTTTTTTTATATAAGAAGCAGAAGAAACTACAAATGAGTAAGATGAATGCGTGTGTCACCCGTTACAAATATGGGAATAAATGTTCCGGAAGGAACTGCCATTGTAATCGACATTGCTGTCATCCAGAACTGAAATTTATTGAAATTTGATGTCAATTTAATTAATACACAAATGCATACCATATTAATGGTGAACAGTGTTAATGGCAGAAACAAATTGGTTTTCTCCAACGACCAGTATTTGTTCATGTTATCGTTGATAGTACTATTTTTAGGCACATTAGTCCATGAAAAATTTTGAAACAGGTACTCCACAGACTCTTTGGAAGTTAACTAAATAAATAAGTGAGCTTAAAATAAACTCTGCATCATAAATACTATACTCCTCCTGCAAAATATTTTCCATAAAGTGCTGGACAATTCAGCGTAGCTATGAACAGAACCACCAGAGCGGGGTAGATGAATGGGCTTAAAAATAGGCTGAATGAAACTAAGCCGAACTAAACTGAAATTTTAAAAACAAATTTTTCAATAAAATTATTCATTTTATGGTACATTTTTTGCGCATTTTTAATTTTAAAATTTATACCTTCTTTTTGTTATGTTCAGTACCCATTTAGTTTGTTTTATTAATTTAGTCCACAGTTTGAACAAGTGGATGAATGCGGCGCCAAATAAGCCACACATTGCTCTAGAAATTATTATCATTAATTGATAATTTTTCAACAGATGAGAAAAAGCAATATTTTTTTCCTTTACCCAAGTAAACACACCGGAATTAAATAAAGGATATCAAATGGAAATTCAGCGGGGAATGATGTAGGGCAAAATGCTTCGACAGTTGCTTAAGAATAAAATCCAATTCATGATCGAATGCGCACGAATATCTTACCTGCTTCGGCAAAGGCAACGGTCAAAAGCCGAAACACTATTGCGCTGCAAAGACTTGCCAGAAAGCATCTCCAGTAATTTCTCAAAGGAAAAAACACAGACGTCACTTCTATGCTAAATAAGACACCTAGATAAGGTATAATTTTTAATATACGAAAGTTGGTCAGTCACGCAATGCGAAAATGCAAATGAACAACAAATGAACCTCCTACAGGAGCACCGTATGTGCTTGCAACTCCGACGGCGCATGCTGCTGCTAGTATTTCTTTATTCAAATAGCTGTCCTAAAAAATTCGTCAGATTTGTCAATGCCAAGTGTATCGTGCAAGAAGATTGATTTGCTCAACTTCTTGTGCATGCGGCATAAAAATCGTCCACTTTGACAATAATGTTGCCAAATGACTTGCAATATGAACAAACGGTCCCTGAATAACAAGTGGAAAAATTACTTGCGCATTTTCACTTTTATTATAATTTTGTGTGAAATTTCAAATTTGAACTTGGAATTGAAATGAAATTTAAATATTTCTTCAATTCACACTCAAAAACTGTATCGTATTAGTGCTGTACAAGCAGGTGCTGTACATAATTAACTGATAAAATCTTGTAAATTAATCATATTCTCAGCGATGGGATGTTTCTTTTTACACGAAACATTACAAAAGCAAATGGTTTCAAAAAAAATTTAAATTTTCAAATAAATGCAACAAAAAATTCAACGTACTTCTTTTCCCAAAGGAAGGCTACTACTCAGTGCCATGGTTAATCCGATCACTTTAACAATGAACGTACGAAAAGTGAGATATTCTTTCAGAACCACTCCGCGGAGAAGTGTTTTCATTTCTGGGATTCCGGAACCTGAAATTTTTGTCGTTTTCTTTACATGAATACATAATTTGAAGAATTAATAGTTGTATTTGCACAATAAAACTTGCTCAAAAACAAATGCTAATATAAATATATCATACGTAACGTGTTGAATAAAATTCAAGCTCGAATTTGTCATCTGAATTCAATGATGAATGTTCATTGTTGTGAAAATGAAAATTTATCTTATCATTATTATTATTATTTTCAGCAGTGCAATTAGAACAAATATCCGAGTGCAGCACAGCAAAAGCTACCTGCTGCGTCCGGTGCTACGTAGTGACAAAGTCCGGCGGCGAAAAGGATCAAAAATAGCGCAAAGCCGACCCAAGTGCACCATTGGAAAACCACTCCCCATTTGACCGACTGATAGATCAAGAAAAAGTGAACTGAAAAATTTTCAAGGTATGCTACAAATTGACCGTATGCGGGTGTTGACGGTTGGGCTTACAGCTTCGTAGTTTTCGAACGCAGTTGTCGATGCCAAAGCTGAAAGTTCCCATCAGTATTCCAAGAACGGCGAGAAACATCCAATCTGAGGACATGCAGTTGATCAAAATTTCGTAAACATTTTCCATCGATTTCCGGTATACTGTAACAATAACAGTTGAAGCTCAATTGATCAGAGGCAATTGGAGGATTGGAGAGAGGGAGGGGGGGAATAGGAGGAATAGTAGGGTACCTTTTTGTTTTTTGCTTTGATCGTTGTCGGTGCTTAGATTGTCCATTTGCAATGTCGTTGGTTTGTTTCTTGTTCTGGAGATTGGGGTGTTGTCGAGGTCGACGAGCTGGATCAGTATTTTTCAGAAGCTAGCTAATTTTTGCAGCTCAACTGCACTTGTATCTCGTCGGATCTTCCAATTGCAGAGCATTTCCAATGTAAGCGCGCTGTGGCAAGATTTTCAAAGAGAAAACAATTTTAGTCGAGCATAAACTGGAAAATCCGCGCCTTGGTTTAGCAAATTGCAAGAGCGATTGTGCTGCCGTCGGCGGTAATGGAGGCGGTGGCGGTGGCGGCGGCGTTGGTGGTATGAAATGAGCAACCCATTTAGCAGTACACACTGTTCGGACTGGAAGAGAGAATGTTCTCAAGGCACAGATCAATCAAACGACTTGGAATATTTCTCTCACAATTCCAAACTGGAACTATTATTATTGCCAAGTCAAGCAATTGAGAAAATGTTTCATTTTTCACAAGTAGTACTGTAATTGTGATAGCGAACAACAAACAAAATCAACAAGCCGCTTGTTGTTTTCGAAAACAAAAAAACAAAATTCCATTAGGTTCGTGTTTATTTTTTTATTCTATTTGTTAGCTGTGAACAAGAAAAAAAACAAACTTCACAGCAAGCAAACACAGAGAGAAAAAAATAAAGTTGCTCACTTGGTCAAGTAGAGAAGGTTGAAGAAGAATTTTTCGCATAAAGTCAGACAGTCGAATGCTGCTGTTCTATTCTTAATTGCTACTACAGCTTTGACTACGCAGGTTGTTGCTTTTTGCAATCAAGTGCTGTTTGCAAAATTGTTGCACAATTCTGGTTTTTATTCTGAAAAAGTTCCACATTGTATCTTTATTTGAATGGGATATTTCTTTTTCAATTTAATGGAGGAGAAGTGTGGAAAATGAAAGAGCCATTAAAACTCATTTTGCAACCTTTTTCTTTGTTGCTGAACGTTTTGATGAAAAATTATGAATTTCTTTTATGCTTGGAAAATTTTGTTGGTGTTTTTTCCTTTATTATCATTATTTTTACCGATGTACTGTAGTAGCTAATAGCAGAGAGGTGGTGGTAGAATTGAGGAAAAATAATTTCAAATTTGATAAAGTGGGAAAAAACATTTCTTTTTATTATTTTCTTTCATTGAAAAATAATGTCAGGTTATGGATTTTTTTTGAAACGAAAAAAATACATTTAACATTTTGTTGACTTGGTAAAAATGTAAAAGAAGAATTTGAATAGACGACGTTGATAAGAAAACGTCGGTGAACAAACATTTCAACTAGCCAAGCTTGGCAATTGTTTGCTGTATATTATGCTTTTTTCCACTGTACAGTGCTTGTCAGTTGAGAAAAATATTTTCCAATACTCTGCGGTAGGGAAAATTGGCAGCCATTTCTCAAAATCATCCTGACCGTAAATCAACACGACACTTCACTGACAAGCGTTCAGCAACAACTGATCACTTTGCAAATTAATGAAGATCAAGCACCACTGCTACAGTGGCACCATTTTTTGTGTTCACGTTGAACAACACAGTAAATTACTGTCAGTTTTTTTTCTGATTCGATTTTAATGATTTTCTTGTTACACACCCCACGCTTTACAAAAATGAACACTGTTAATTAATATTAGCAAATTTTTTTTGTGTCACATTAACTGGACAATTGTTAAATGATCAATTTCCACATTTCATCATTGGTATTGTTTTAAAGTGGAAATTTGTAATCCAAATATGCTGTTTTACACTGATATGAATATTTTATCAAAATATCAAATATTTGAATATCAAATTTGAATGTTAAAAACGAACAAGAGGTGTTCAACTTATTTTCAAATATTGCTGTTACCAAATCAAAGAATCGATCAACAACCGTTTGATGCTTCAGGGATGTAGTAATTTTTGTCTTGTTGTTGTTGTTGGCTTTTTAAATTATGCATAAAAATGAATGAATGAAGAAATGAATGGGGAAACATTGTATTCATTTCTTATCTAATTTCAGATAGGTGAGAAACAATGAACTACATAATTTGTTTACCATTAGCGTTGCAATTGATCAATAAGAAACCAGTTGTATAGCACCGTTTCAAACAAGTTTCACTTCCAACCACACCTGACAATGCTTATTGCAGCCTGCTAAAATTTAAAGAAACATTATTTTATTACTGAATATTCTGAACCGTTTAATAATAAAAAGTAAGGTGAAAAAAGAAGAAAAATAAAAAGTAGAAGAAATGTGGGGATATTTTAGCTTTTAGCTGTAGCTTTACATACTTTAGCTGAACGAATGATGGATGCTGAATTGTTTCTAATCAACACTGACGATTTTCAATCGAACGAAGCTAAAACTTCAAAACGCAATCGTATATATTTTGTGTTAAGCATTCTTTTTAAATTTTATTCCATTAATTTCGGCTATTTTCACAGCTAGACATTATGGATTATGGAGTGCTGTTATGGAAAAATTGCAAGAAGTTTGGATTCAGCTAATTCTTCTGGGAATTTTTATGGGAACGTTGAGTTTCACAATTGACCTTTGCGCAGAAAAGCTCAGAATGCGTGAGTATATTGGAATTTTCTATTCTCATTTTGATAATTTTACTTGATTATTTTTTTTTCTTTCTTGCTACAATGTAGCGTGAGGTGATTTAATCTAACTTTTGTTTTATTTTGTTGTCATTGATGTCGTTGAAAAAATGATGCACCAGAAATACTAAATTAATATTAAAATAAATAACTTTATCTATTTAATTTAACCAGTAATGTTGTAAAGATTGATTGAGCAGCTTTCACAGTGAACGTGAAGAATATTTAATTATCTTGATAACTTGAATAAAATTAGCATACTTATCATGAAAAAGCATACATGTGCACAAAATGAGCAGTATTACTTGGGATGAATTTATTGAAATTGATTAATTTTGATTCCTATTTAGTGCACATGTGGCTTTATTTACGAGCGGCTGCGTTGCATCCGATAGCTCAGCCAGTCGTTTGGGTCATATACACGTTACTTTTCATCTCTATATCAACCGCTGCATGCCATTACATAAGTCCAGAAGCAGCTGGTTTAATTTTACAATTTTTTATTATGACAAAAAATTTTCAGTTTCTTTTTTTTCAATTTAGGATCAGGGATTCCAGTGATCAAGACCATTTTAGGAGGCTTAAATTTGAAAGAATACTTGTCTTGTCGAGTGTTGATATGCAAGACTGTTGTCTTGATTTTAATACTTGGTAGTGGGTTGCCGCTGGGGAAAGAAGTAGATGAATTTTTGAAATTTCTTATCTGACAATGGTTAAACTGAATTTCATAATTAATATTTGTTTAGGATCCTTTTGTGCATATTGCCGTGATGCTTGCTACACTACTGAACAAAGCGAGCAGAGCAGGCTCGCATCTGAAAAACACTGAAGTAAGACTTGGCCCAAGCGACACCGATTATATTTGGCTTACTTTCATTTGAAGGTTCAAAATCGAATATCGAATGAAATATTAGCTGCCGCTAGCGCCGTTGGTATTGCGTGCACTCTTGGAACACCAATTGGAGGTATGAAAAAATTTTCAAATTGAATTAATTTATTTTGGATTAAAAATTCTAAATTTAATTAAAAATAGCAACTGCTAAATGATTGTTTAATAATAATGTGTATGTTGATGATGAATGTTCAACAGTGAATTGTTTAGGCGTACTGTTCAGCATTGAAATTACGTCAGTCTGCTTTCCACTTCAAGGCTACTGGCGTGGATTTATAGCCAGCGTCACGAGCACCGTAACTTTTCGCTTCTTAGCCTACTTGTTACACGAAAGCAGTAGGCATATGACAATAACTGTATTCAGTTTTTTTTTCTTGTAATTGATTCAATTGAACAGGTACATTGGTTGAACTAAGCCGAACATATTTCCCGAAAGATTATCCATTTGATCCTAAAGAGCTTTTCGCTTTTGCACTGCTTGGGTAATTGTAACTTTTATCACGGATCTTGCTCTTCTTCTGAATACTTTAATTACTTGTTTTCATTAATTACTAATGCTGCTATTTAATTATATATCACTATTTTTACAATTTTTTAATATCTATTTAAGTTTATTTTACAAAAAAGTTATGGAAGTTTTTTTACAAATTACAAATCTTATAAAAATTTATTTAAGGATATTTTGCGGTTTTTTGGCTATTTTATTTATTCAACTACATCGAATGATTATGAAAAAAGTTACAGGGAGCAAGCGAATTCGAAAGCTATTAAATGACAGGTGAGTGAGTCATTGAGCTGGAGTTGATCACACACAATTCAGTTGATCGAAAATCATACTTATTATATTTCAAGGTAATTGTGAGATGTTTTATTCAATTTTTGATCATGAAAGGTCGCATTTTGTTAATGTTAATTGAACTTTTCAAAGACAAAATGTTCACATTCTAATGCAATTTTTTCAATATATATATATTTATATTTATATAACTGAATGCACCGTTTATTGTTCTGATTTTATTAATGTTCAAACATTTGCAGACCTGTCTGTTATTCTGCAATAATTGTCATAATAATTATGTCGCTAATGTGTCCCATGGGATATGGCCATTATTTTGCAGGTGGAGTAAGTTCTTATTCATGAAACACTGATTGATTGATTGATTGATTCAAGTATTGATTCAATTATTTTTTTGAATTTAGCTAATTCCAAGTGAAACAGTTCCTGAACTGTTGAGCAATGTGTCATGGAATTTAAAAAATTACACATCTATCGATAGCAGACTTATCGAGCACTGGTCTATTGATAGAATAAGTGTATTTCTTGTTCTGCCCCTTTATGCTTTGAATTTGGTAATGTGTGTTTTTTTGATTTAAAGTTTGTGTCAGAGTTTTTAATTTCTACCATCATCATTTCAGTTATGGATAATGGCCGTTATTTTAACTTTACCAATACCATGTGGAGTGTACATGCCAGTCTTTGTGATTGGTATCAATAATTTTTTATTAATAAAATTTGATAGAAAAATGTTAGTTCTTTTTTTTTCTTTTGAATATTTCAGGTGCAGCGTTTGGCCGTCTTCTCGGCGAAGCGATGACAGTTGCCTTTCCTGAAGGACTTCGAAATGATGGTGAAGTCAGTCCCATTATTCCTGGTGCATATGCTGTTGTCGGTGAGAAAGATTACAAAATAGTGCAGTAGTTAGTTGTATTCTTTTGCTTTTCTTTGCAGGAGCTGCGGCATTTGTTGGAGCAGTTACACATGCAATTTCAGTTTCTGTGGTTACTTTAGAATTAACAGGCGAAGTTCAATACATGCTACCTATGCTTGTAAGTAGACAACTACCCTAGACGACGGGTTGTTTAATTTAGTTATAAAAAGAAATTTATAAATATTGTTGCTGACGAAATCGGACAACCTGAATAATATTATGGACTGAATTATTTCAGATATGGGGGAAATGGTATATGAATTTTAAAACATATTAAATCGTTTTTCAATTTTCAAAGCTTTGCCAGTAGTACTTGCTCATCATCATTGAAGTAATTATTAACTTTTATTCCATTTTAGCTAACAGTGCTTATTGCGGTTTCAATTTGTGAATCAGTGCAGTCCAGTCTTTATGTTAGTATAATCGAGTTAAGTGGTCTGCCGTGCTTTAAAGTGAAAAAGCGAATTCCTCGACAGTAAGATGAATTTGAATAAATAATGTTCGATGAATTATATTTTAAATAAAAAAAATATATATGATGATGACGAGTGTTTGAAATTAATAGCTTTATGTTTTGTTTAAGCATTCGTAATTTGGAAGTTGGACAAATTATGGTGAAGGACGTTCGATATGTTACACTGGAGGCTACTTATCGAGAAGTTCAAGATTTGCTTATAGAACTCCCAAAAGTATTATGTTTTCCTTTGGTAAAAGATTCGAGTAAGAACAATATTTAATTTGATCATAATAAAGACAACACGTAAAAAATATCCTGCTTGAAAATTGTGAAAAATAATATTTCGTGTAATTTTAATTTGCATCATCGGTTGCATTTAGCGACGATGATTTTGCTCGGTTCTGTTCAAAGAAGTCAATTGGATAAAATGCTGAACGCAAAAGTTGGAGTAGTACCTCGTAAGCAAGAAGCGCTGAGACGTTTGCAAGAATTCAAGAACCGTGCAGAAGAGAAGAAACCTGAAAAACGAAGTCGCTTCACTGTATCTCGAGTGAAATCAAATGAATTGCAGCAGGTTGAAAATGGATTTTTTTTTTCAATTTGTTTAAATGCTGTTGTTCAGGAAAGTTCCGCAAAAGTAACACAGGATCTTATGATAAATGTGGAAAATAATAATAATAATAATACGTCTGACCAACATTCAGAACAGTGGGAATGGAAAAATTTGGAAAATATGAACACAATTGCTGCTGCAAGATCGTTGATGACAACACGATCACTGTTCAACTGTATAATTTATTTGTATTATTAATTCATTATTTTCTTTATATCATTTTTCTTTTTTATATTTGATTCAAGGTTTATCTGGTAAAAGCAATACATTAGCTGAAAAGTTTGTTCAGCAAACTGTGATTGATTTAGTCGGAAAAGAAGTAATTTTCGTTTTTACTTATCAATCAAAACTATTGTTGTTGTTGTTGTTGTTGAGAATTATATGAAATTTAAAATGATCCGTTATTCTTCAGAGACGGCAATGGGAAGCGGAGCAACTTGATTCAAAAGTTCAGATAAACATGGACATATTGGATCCAGCTCCATTTCAGCTGGTTGAAAACACCAATGTGATGCAAGCGAGCATGTTGTTCAATCAACTGGGTATAACAAGCGCGTATGTAACTTCACTGGGAAGCCTCGTGGGTGTGGTCAGTTTGCGAGAGGTAAAATAGCCTGGAAGGAAATTGGAAAAATTGCTATTCTACAGAGTAAGTATTTAAGATTCGCCAAGCTTTGGAGTTGGTTCGGAATTCATTCACATCTCAAACAAGAAATGATGCTGAAGATGAATATTCGAGAAAATCGGATTCCACTAAAGTTAGGTGGAGCTTGAGAAATATTCTTAATTTATGATTATTTATACAAAACACAGAAGTTGCGCTTCTTTAATATATATATATATAATATATAATAATATATAATTAGTTGAATAATAATAATAATAAAAAGTGTGGAACGTTGAAATGCAGTGCACCAGCTAAAATACTCGAAAAACAAATTGCGTAGTTAATGCGCAAACCGGAAATACTGCAAAAAGTGAGTGTGGCGTAAGATTCGTAAGCAAAGTGAAATAATAAATAAAGTAATTTTTGCCAAGCCATTCTTAAATTGTGTGTCAATCTCGATGAGCTTGAGCAACGCCAATCTGCAAACATTGAAACCATTCTTCGGCATTTTTGCCATCTTTAGCTTTCAGCATGTAGGAGCAATTGTCGTCGGTGAAAATTTCAAATGCATTTGGAATACTGCGACGTCTTTTGTTATTTCGTACAGATTTCACGGATCGAATTGATCTCAGCTCAATAGATGGCCAATTTTCAGGTTCATTCGAATTTCCCTGATACGACAGTGATGCGCTGGACAAAGTGAAATATTTGGTTCGCCATCGTTTCAGAAATTTCCAACGTCCTCTTTTTTCTTTCAACTGACCCTGTATAGAGTAAGTTGAACAGTTTTACGTAATTAATTGCAATCAATAAATAATATTAATTGAAATCTTCCAGGACATACTTCAATAACTGGTGCATTTGTTTGAGTCAAAAAATTTTGCACGCGCTCTGGCTGATTGCATGCAAAGCAACACCATTTCTTTTTGGCTTCATTGTAAGCAAATTTATCAAAATAACGAGCATTCTGCAGTTCGTTGGAAAATATTTGCTGATCCTAGAAAAAGTCGACTTGAATGACAATATTTGTACTTATTCTAGTTGTTTTATTTTAAATTGAAATATTACAAACATAATATGTAGAGTTTTCATTTTGAATTTTAAAACAAATGTTCATACTTTAAATGTAGGAAAGGCAGAGGTGACCAATGCTGTAAACGTTTTTGATTTGGACATAGCCGACGACAAACATTCCCAACATGCTTTCAACTTTTTCACCGCTTCTTGTGACTGACTGAGCGTTGTCGACGATTGCACCTTAATCATAAAAAAATGCGTTATTAGTGATGATGGCCATTGAAAATTGACGTTGAAACAAGTAACACTCAGAACATCGTTAATGCACACAACTGTTGTTGGCAATAATAATTCGTATTTACTTGTAGATGCAGGAACATCACGTGAAGCCATAAGCTCGGATGCTTTGTTTTGAAAACGAAGAATGTGCTGCTGTATAAACAATGTATACCCCTTTCTTGGCAGGAAAAATGAACTCGCACACTTTGATTTCGGCCGCGTTCTGAAATAACAACTCCTCTCAATGGGACAGTTACACACATCGTTGCAAACAAAACCGACTGCACACCTTCCACTGTGCAAAGACATGGAACCGGGAATTTGGCTCGCACATCGATGATGTAGTTCTCAATTTTGGGCATATGCTTTTCACAGAATTGACGAATGGCATCATTTTTGAAATTGTTCACCTACAATAATAATCAAATAAATTTCATTTCATGCAATCTACATGATAGATGTGCAAGAGCAAAAGCAGAAAAGTCGAACTGAACTGGTTCATTGGGAGCGTGTTCATTTTGGTTAGCAATGATTGTTTGAAAAATGCTTGTCGACTGAGTGCACGCGTCGACCATTTCCTGTCCAAAATGAGTTAAATTTTTTGGAATCTCAACATTAGCCGGGATACTTTGACGCTCTGACACCGCCGGACTGTACCGATTGAACGGTATTGCAGAGTGGACATTGTGACAATATTTGGTGCCCATGGAAGAGACTAAAGGAAGGGCAGCGGTTTTGGAACTGAAAAATCCTTCGCGCTTGTTCGAAGCGCTGCTTGAACAGAACAACAGACGACTGGTCATTTTACTGATGCGCAATTTCCGAGACATGGGTACCGACTGGGCGCCCGTATATTTCAGCTTGCAAGAACGCCAGTCGTATTTCCCTTGCACTTCGGTACGTTTTTTGCTCCGATTCACTTCGAGCAGTGGTTCGGTGATGTCGTGCAATCGTTTCGCCTTGTCTGTCAATCTGTCCGGATGATGCAAGTTTGAATTATCTCGATTTTCAAAATCAAAATCATCCACATGTGTCGGTGTTGGCAGTTCTTGTCGAATCCTTTCCAGCTGTTGCACACGGGTCATTTGACTTTGTGAAATTTCTGTCGACGAATATAATCCACATCTCCC
Organism: Trichinella spiralis; assembly: GCF_000181795.1. NCBI lineage: Eukaryota > Metazoa > Nematoda > Enoplea > Trichinellida > Trichinellidae > Trichinella > Trichinella spiralis. The sequence continues at coordinate 3,352,365 of NW_003526945.1, read as the reverse complement.
AGAACTGTAGCGATTCGGTGAAGAAACTCTTAAAATAAAGAAAAAAAACAGCAATTTGTCATACGAAAATACAGTTGAAGATGAATGAATTTTGTCATTTTGTCTCTTTGCAAAAAATTTTATATCCATATCTAACTTTGACATCCCAGTTGGTGGCGGAGGTAACAACGATGGCAGTTCATTTGCATTGACGAAGATTCGTGATGAATTTCTCACGGGTAAACCGGGAGTGGCATTTTGATTTAACCGTTCATTTCCACACGCACTTTGGAACTCTTTAACTGGTTGTGAGATTTCTGTTTTAGGTGGGCAGGGCTTTTCAATTGTCGTCGTCTCGATGGCATTCCAGCTGGTACCCGCAGCACTTGCTGAGCTAAACTTGCAAAGTTGGTTAGCTGCTTACTTTGAAATGGCGGAAAGGAAAAAGCAACGCGAAAGATTCCAGCAAAATCGAAAGGTAAGCAACAAAAAAAACAGCAAAAATTACACCTTTCATTTCTTATTATAAATACGGTATAATTTTAATTTTGAATTATCACAGTATAATACAATTAAGAGTAATTTTACAGTAACTGTTGTTGATATCAACTCTGCAAATATCATCTGTACAATGTCTGGTGAATAATGAAATTGTATTATTATTGTACGGGCAGTTTTATTATTTACGCAAAACTATGAGGATTATTTTAATGCTGTCACAAGACTTTCACTAAATTAGCTATTCAATATTTCAAATGGAATTAGTACATCTCTGACTGTAAATAATTCACCACACTAGTAATCTTTGTAATCTGTTTGTAATGATATTTTTTTGGTGAAATATGTGAAAATATTGAATTTTTCTCCAGAAGAACAAATGAACAAAAAACAATTAGGTAAAAGCATCCGTGAAAACAAACCAAATCCTATACTCAATCCTAGGCTTAAGAGAATTTTTCAAACAAAAAGAAAACTTACCAGCAATTCGCTCTAATTCGATGAGTCAGTGCTCTGACGTTGGGTGCTTTGTCTTTGGTCAACTGCGTCAGTTCTTGAACATAGGGGCGAACTGTTGCTGGATACGATGCTGAATAAGTGTCCAATTCGTTGAGCACTGGTTGCAGAAAATTTGCCTCAACTTTGTAGCACAAAACGATCAAATAATTGGCAATATCTTGAGCAAAGAGCTGAAATAATTTCATTGAACAGTTTGAAAGAAAATAATTTCGACGGAGCAATATTTTCCAAAACCAAAAATACAAAAACAAAGAAGAAGATTACTTTGTGTGCAATGCCAATTTTGGCAATAACTTTAGCCAAAACTGGCATCTGGGATGATGGGATAAATTCACCGGCTTTGCTCAAAGCGTTCACATGATCACCCAAGTGTTCGGTCATGTTTTGTTCAATTAAATTTGCATAAATTCCCAAAACGGCAAAGCAAGTGGAAAATTCCGACAGGCAACTTTTGAATTTTGAAAAATGCGGCACCAATATCTGTTCAAATGGAATTGCCATTCAATTTGTCGAATTGAAAATGATCATTTTAAGAGAAAGTGGGGAAAAAAAGTAATATTATACTTCTGGCTTGGTTGATGCAATTGAAGCGCACAATTGTAGTAGAGTTACTTTTTCCGCTTGTTCACATTTATCAAAAAGTTCCATCAGGCCATTCAAATTTGCATGAAATGGTTCTTTGTTCACTTGGTATATTTGATTCAGTATACGAATTAAATAGAAATTTCCTGAATTGAAAAAAAAAGGGGGAGAGGAAAACATTATCCACAGATGAAAGGAATTTTCATATTTTGCACGATGTATGTATGACGTGAAAAGTTGTACCCTGAGGTGGAATTGAATTGCAATTTACCTCGTTTAACGCTTCGAATGATTGATGAAGCGTATCTTCCAACAGTGTGTTCGTTGTGAATAGCTGCCAAAGATAAATAGCTGCTGGTGCTGCGTATCAGATCGTCGCAGTCTTTGCTCAAAATTTGAACGGCAACTGGAATTGTGAGCATCATTACCGATTTCATCGAGTAATGCTGGAAAAAATTTATTCAAAATGATAAATTTATTGAATAAAACATCTGGCTCATATGTACCAGGAAAAGGCAGCTGAGTAGGTCGGCGGCAATTTTCGCATGAGGAGCGTCGCCGCCGGTTTTCTTTGACTTTGTGAAACTGAATCCCAACAAATATTGCAGCAAATCGACCAGATGTGGCGCGTACGTTTCAATGGAATTTGTTTCTCTGAAATTGAATTCAATCTCCAGTCACAAAATGATGACGAATCTATCCAGATATGAGAATGTATAATTTTTAAGACAGGAAGGGTGGTTACACATTGAACTTTATTATAATATGATTAACTTTAAAGATAATTTTTTTAATGTATTTTTTTTATAAAATTCAATTTTCGTTCAAATGAATTGTATTTTACAAAGAGAAAAAACACATTGGACAAATATGCTCAGTCAGTTGAGTAAATAGGGAAAATTTCAAAGATCACTCACTTAAAACACTATATCTATATCAGTTAACGGTACAGCTTAAAATGACAAATACAATGACGAAAAACGGTTAATTCATCGTCTATTAAATGGTGGTTATTTATTCTAAAAAAAGGAAGAAATTTTTCAAGTTCATATATATATATATATATATATATATGTATATTCAAATTGATTGTTAATTTGTTTGTTGAATAATTTTAGTGTGATAATAATTTTGTGCTTTCCTTTTTATATTGGTGTATTTGAATAATAATAATAATAAGTTCTTTGTCGCTTGACATGCTATATACACTATTTATTATTTGCTTTCTTTATCTTTGACCGAGTTTTTCTGTGCCAGGCAAACTCAGACTTTTGGCAACCATTTTGAAGCTTTTAAAAGCCATCTGCTGTTTACTCGCAAGCTGTCACTAAATAATAAAACTTTACTACTATTACTATTATTATTACTATTACTGGGAATGAATACTTTCTTTCTTTTTTATTCTTTTTAACAAATAATCAATAGCCGTAAGCGTAATAGAAGCTAACGCAGACAAAGGCATTTGTAACATAATGTTTCATTATTTTTGAAAGAAGTTGAAATTTTATTTTAAAAATTGTTGCTGTTGTTTCATTTTATTGCTTTCAATCTACAATTTTTCAATTATTTTTTATTACTTCAATATTGATATTGCAAAATAAAATATTCCCAAGTTAAATATTTCATAATTTCAAACTGATTGTAATTATACATGATAAACAAGTAGTGTAAATTTTTATCAGTTGTTGAAGAAAAAAGTGAATAATTTCATTTTTACATGTTAATTTCAAAATGAATTTGATTTATAATTAATAATTATTAATAATTTTCCTGTTCAGAGGGCAAAGAAAAATTGTGTCACAATTCTGGATTTGGAATTATATTTCTACAATAATGTGCATATATCCTGAATGAATATCATCACAAGCACAGTGGTGACATGTTTCAAAAATGGTATTGTTTGCTAAAAACTTTAGAACAGTGATTGACACCGATAGACGACGTCGACGTCAAATTCTAAAACACCGTCGTGATGTGAAATGCATTAATACGACCCTGACAGAATTTCTCAGATAACATTACCCCATATATATATATATATATATATATAATTTTTTTTGTTTGGTTGCCTGCTTACTCATTGCCAAAGCACAATTAAATGCTTTGATAATTAGCACATTGTATTTATTGAAAGTGAATAGAAAAAGAAGAAGAAAAAGAAGAAAAGCAGAGATTTTTTTGTGTTTAATTTCCCATTTGATTTGATGATGATGAAAGATGAAATCTGTTTATCATTTTCACTTTCTTTTTTTTTCTTTGATGAACAATCAAATCAGAAAACAAATACTTTCATTCTTTCTCATTCCCTTTGAACAAGAATTTAGAATAATTTCTTGTTCAAGTTTGTGTGTGTCTATGTGCTTTGAAAAAAAAGCTTGATGAGAAATAATTTTCCTCTAGGCAATCTATATATATATAATATGCAGAAAGAAGATTTATCAGCGCTCATTTTCTTTAGCCTGGTAATAATATCAAATTTGATAAATGTCCCCTCTGGAAGAGAAAGACTAGAAAATGAATAAAAGTGACAACTCGTTGTAAAAGATGGTGATGACGTGGTGAAATGGCCATGTTTGATGAAGAAAACTATTAAATTGAATAAAGAACACGAAACTGCTGGCAAAAATAAGAGGAAAATTATCAGAAAATAATAGTGATAATTTTTATTTTGATACCTGATTGCAGATGTGATGCGTGCAATGGTGATTTCGACCACACTTTGTTCACTATCATCGGCTAGGTATGTAGGATTGGCGATGAGCTGTTTCAATTTTGGCAAAGCACCGGGCAAAACGGTAACAATATCCCAGTCGGCAATGGCGAACAGGTCGCCCGCTTTGGACAAGTTGCCCTCTTCAAGCACGTCCAACAACAGCTGTTGTTGTTGGTGCAGCATGGCCGCCGACCCGGGCGGTGGCCAAGTCTCTGACTCTGCAGCTCAGACTGACTCCAGTAAAAGTTGAAAAGGTTCCACTCGACTGGCCAATCCGACCGACGGTCGCCTGGCCTAGTGGGCAGACGTGGTCTGGCTGATGGTTGGACAGAAGAGCGGCGTCAAGTGAACAGCTTTGCAAACGTCGACGTCGTCGCTCTTCTTCGCACTGTCGCTTTTCATTAATATGCTTGCATCTTATTCGGCACGTCAGGCAACGCTGTTGTCGTTTTCACTTTACTGCCGTTTGACACGAGCAACTTGCTAATAATTATTCACCGCCGGCCGTTCTTATCAACAGCACAAACCGATGCTGCTGCTTCGCTGCTGCTGCTGCTGCTGCTGTTGCTGCTGCTGCTATTGCTGTTGCTGTTGCTGTTGCTGCTGCTGCTGCTGCTGCTGCTATTGCTTGACAAAACACGGTTAAGCAAAACGACGGCGGCTGCGAAGCAAGGCCGCGCCTGAAAAACAGATTATACAAACAAGTTTTACAAAATGTTAAAAATAGTCCCACAAACTACGCGCAAAGGCGGAATAGGTCGTTTGGTTGGTTTAGGGGAGAAAAAGAGAAACAGACAGAGAGAGAGAGAGATTGGGGGAAGAGGGGGAGGGTGGGGAGAGAGAAGGGGTAGGGGGTAGCAGGCAGTTGGTTGAATTCACGACGAGAAGAATAGTGTAGAGAAAAAAAAATAATTTTTCCCAACCAAACTGCACACGCCCACAATAACATCACCTTCTTCAAGCAACAGACGAAACAACTGAAGCGTCTACGATGAAGCAAAACAACAACAACAACAACAAAACAAGCAAACAATGAATTATACTGCTCTGGAGAAGCGGTGCAACAACACTGAACTGAACTGAACTGAGCTGAACTGAACTGAACGAACGAACGAACGAACGAAACAAAACTGCACGAAACAACACACAGCAGGCATTATTTATAATATCACAACGGTTGTGATTAATTGTTTCCAGACAAGCTTTCTTTGCCGTTCAATTGAAATGCGCGCAACATGACTTTGGACAGATGGACAAATGGATGGATGGATAGATGGATGGATGGATGGATGACGATCATGACGACATGGCAACTTTATTTCCCGTACCGGTTGGCAGAAACCAAACGCCTGCATTACGACCAACTTAACCATTAAATTCTCCAAAGAAAAAAACTAACAATTTCAAACAACATAAATTCAAAAATTACTTCAAAAGTTTTAAAACTTCTTCAACAAAAAAACAACACGCAAAAAAATAGTATAGAAAAATAGAGAATCTGCTGTTTGAAACATGACAAGCACTAGCAACGTTTTAATGGAATAGAGAGGGGGAGGGTAAAAAAAATAAACTTACTACTTATTACAACCTGCGAGCGATTTTCAACTCAAATGAGAAAGAAGAAGAAGAAGAAGAAGAAGAAAAAGAAGAAGAAGAAGAAGAAGAAGAAGAGATCAATATCAGCAATTTCAACGAAATTTAAACTCAAACGCTTTACGGGCAAATTATAAATAAGCTGAAAAAATTAAATCGCTTCAACAGTGTAATGCGCTATGAAACAAACAGAATAATAAACAATTCAATCCAAAGAAAGGTTAGCAGTGCTTTTTCACCTTCTGTCGCTTACATTCATTTACCTGAAACAGCATCAAACGTCTGTGTTCAGAAATCTGTCCTTTTTGGCTTTTCAATTTAATAAAGTCAAGCAACAATAAATTATGATGAAAGAGATTTACAATTAAAAAAATTATTACACTTTTGCTTCACTTATTCAATAGCAGTACATGTTGCTAGTAAAATTAATACTTGATTGTTTTTAAAGCATACTGTAACACTTGTACAACATTTCGGTACGAACAATTTCAACCACTGTCTGTCTGTCGGGTGTTGTTTGATCAGTTTCCAAATGACAGCAAATGGCATTGTGGGCATAGTTTCCGAGAAGTTCAAATGTTAAACGATAAATAAAAAGTTGATAACAGACAGGCACTGTATCACATTGATGAGTGGTTCTGTGGGCGGTAGATCATTTCTCTCCATGCGCACGTTAGCTACTCAACTTCCAAACAAAGCAGAGCTTGTGTCTTTCGACCGCTTTTAATAATGAAGCATAGAAAGATTTGCGACTCAGCTCCAATTTCAATCACTTTCTCTACCAACGCTACACGCAGCACACAACAAGATGCATGTGCTTCAGATGAAATCAGCAACAAAGTAAAAAATGAACAGTATTTGAAACAAATAAAAAATAATTTCGCAGTCATGATAGCGCTGAATATTGCAATGCTTGAAATGGGACACTAGCGTTGACGACAAGCTACTCTGCAATCTCAGAGCACATCGACAGATCGAGAAGCAGCAGTCCTAAAAAAGATCATCAAAAATGAATCCAGTGCAATACTACTAGCTCATTGCCTGTTGCTCGTGAAGTAAATTCTGTTTTGTCCTCTTTTTTAAAATTCTTTATTATTTATAAATTTTACGAATTATTGTTAAAGTTTTTTCCATCGGTACAACTTATACCTCTTTCTATAGAACGATCGCTGTTTTATAATATTGAGATTCATATTTTTATCCGTTAATCTATGTTTTATAAAATTGTCGCAATTTGAATAATATTTTTACTTTATCAATTATAGATTATTTAATGGAACATTTTCAAAAATAGTTATTTACAAGAGTAAAATAAATTATAAAGTAAAAGCGCATTGCAAATGCACCTCAAAACAGAAAACATTAAATATATTAGCGGGAAATATTTTTCAGTTTTTGAAATTTCAATATTTTGTTACTGGAACATTAGTGATAATAAAAGTAAATCAGAAATCATTGGATAATAAGTGATGATGAACGATAGACGATAAGTTGATAATAAGGGTGAAATCACGGCGTTATGCCAACTGCAGCTTTCGCCTCCGTTTCATCCTGGGTCGCATTTTGCAAGGAATTCGTTTAATTCTTCTTCCATCATGAAGTGAATGGAAATAACGATTTATGTTCTTCAATTTTTTCACCTAAATGTTTATATTATTATACTTTTTCTTTATTTAAATTTGTTTTCTTACGTATTTTCTGTACTTCTTCGGAATATTGAAACGGAAAATAAGAATTAATGCGCTGTAAAGCACACATCCCAATAGGACCATAATAGTACTTGCTCTTGCTAAAATGTTAATTATTGTACATGAGTGATAATAATTTCAAAAATGTGCACTTTTGGGTTGAACATTATTTTACGAAAATACTGCACTAATAATCAGACAATAGTCATTTATAGAAAAGTGTTAATTTTTCACGGAAATTATGGAAAAGCTATCAAAATTTATTTGAATGCAGAAAATTGTAATATAGGAGTTTAGCATTTTGGAATTAATACTGAAAAGAAGTTTATAAAAAAAGAGACTAAATGCTTACCTATTTTGTCGCTCCAGTTTTCTTTGAACAGTTCATCATACTCATTCGGTTTTTCACGAAATTCCCCCCTATATCTGCCATTACCTATTATAACAATAAATTATGAAATGTAGTGAGAAATGAAATTGAAAGTTTGAAGGCATTCAAATTTATGTATTAATTAGTGAAATGGAATTTTGTATATAGAAAGTTCGAATTTACATCATACAGTTTGCAAACATTAAAACAAAACTGGGAGAACAGTAAATAAATGACTTTAAAGTAAATAAATAAATGAAATAAATAAATTAGATTTTTATGATTTTATATAATTCTGAATGGTGACAAATGATAAATAAAAATGCGTTTATACTTATTCTAATTAGATTCTGCATTTCTTTGATGGCCTGATCATCATACATCTGTGCAATGGTTTTGGTTACATAGCACAAAACGTGTAGCGCCAAAATAAGCTTAGAATAATTGCACATTCCCATTATGCTCTTCATTTTCTAAAAGCACCAGTTGATTATTGAAGAGAAGCAGAATACAACTTTGATGAAATAATGTTAACGCGGAAATTAGATTATTAATATTAATTAGGCTTTAGATTTAGTGATCGGTATTTGTAAATGAATAAAGTAGAAATTTGAAAGTGATCATTAGCAGTGAAAGGATGAGTTGAAAAATGAAAAAAATGGAAAATTATTCTCCTTACCTTCTTCTACCTTGCAACGTCCTTGTCGCTAAAAGGGTCTCACAATAAACTTGAATATTTTTTCTCTTCATGTCTTTGCTTTATTTTAAAGTTAATATTTTAAAGTGTTCATTTCACGTTTAAATTTAAACTAAAACACGTTCTCTTTAAAGGTTTTTGACAAATCCGTTTACAATGCTCATTTTCTTAATATTTATCATTTATTTTGAAAGAGTTTTTCAATTTTTGAATATTATTATTGCAAATTTCATTTCTAATTGTTACAACATATTGATTTCCATATTATTTGCATATTTTATAATATGTGAAATCAGACCACTGATTCCAACCACTGAACGTTTGCTTAAGGATTTCCTTCTTTAAGCATGCTTTATTCATGTCCTTTAAATACAGCTGTTTGTAGCATTCATCAGTGATTTAAAAAGCGACGAATTTAAAGTATTTTGAAATAATGATTCGGAAAGCTGGTTTACTTTTAATTAATCTATTCATTGAAATTTTCATTCATATTTGTAAATAAGAAAAAGAATTAAATTTAATATTGGAAGACAATTTTGTGACTTCCATGACAGTGCATACATATTCTCTATTTATAGTTAAGTAACCGTATGGATGTCAAATGGAAAGAATATGAAACGCATTCAAAATGAACTTCCACACACAATTTAAAATAGAATGGTATGAAATCAATGGCATTTCTATTTTAGGATTCGGAATGGTAGAAGGTATTTACTCATCCTAAGGGAAACTACAACCGCTACCTACCACGCGCTGTCCATTTGCAGTTTCAACAAATTCACAACACACTTGACATTGATGTTCATTATTATATGATTTTCTATATTCTTGAAATGTACATGCAACCTTTCATGCTTCAGATAATTTTTTTTCGCAGTCACTATGCGCTAATTATTGTATAAGTTTTCCACTGACTTGTCTCATTTAATCGACCAGTAGAAAATTTTTCAAGATGTAGCTGTCAATGCACATTAATACGTGAGTGTCTATTGCATGTCGACTGTACATTTGATATCCTCGAAAAAAATCATATCATATGAATTCTGTGCTGTTGCTGATCTTAAATATTCATAGGTCATGTCATTGATACCAAGCATGTTCATATTTTGAATGTGTATACCCCCAATCCGCTCCTACTGAAGATGCGCGTAGGCGACTGAATCGTTAAATGTCTCTATTATATTCCAA
>NW_003526945.1:3339427-3342528 GCF_000181795.1 Trichinella spiralis | reverse complement strand
ATTATTCATTTGCAACTTACGGGAAACTTGTTTTTACGAAAATGAAATTATTCACCTTGGACAAGTGGTAAATTCATAAATTAATTTAATTTTAAAAAAGTAATAAAAATGTAAATTTTAACAAATATATCCATCAAACCAACAACTGTCCTATCGTTGATAACAGTTTAACAGTTTATTGTATTCGCACTAATAATGAATAATGAAATTTATTCGTTATGCGTGGAATTTTATCAGCTTTCCAGACTAAAAGAGACTGGAAGAAAAGCGCGTAAAGCACATTATTAAAAGATTTCACTTCAGTACAATACTTTACACTATACGAATGAGTTTTATTTTCATTTTTGTTGAATCAAAAAGTAAATTTTTATGGTCAAAATTTAATAAAATAATTATGCGATAATTTATTTTAACTGGAATTGTTTAAAATAAAAATTGAATACAGTTGTTGAGAAATCTTTTCTCAATACTTGCCCATCACTATCTAAAAATACCCGTGGCAACAAAACATTGATCCTGGTACGAAAACAACAGTTGCGCAACGCCAGTTGCACCCCTTGTTTTTCTCAATGGAAAACAATGGAATAGCAATTAAGAGGTGAAAAGGTCAGCGTCCTGTTATATATCTGCCACAACTCCGGTGGCCAGTTGCTGAAAAAGCATCAAAGTGAAATGCGGCTGACAGCACGCCTGTTCAGACCCCGGCTAAGCTGCACAGTCTAAGAGATTGCGCAACCACGCCGATTTTCTAATTACCTTCCGATGATTTAGGTCGCCAGACGCGGAGTGAGGTCAAGAAAAAGATATAAATACAAGTGCGGAGGGAGGAGGGAAAATCACACGGTACACACCGTCTCGAACACCGCCTGAACCGTTTCTCTTGCTATCTCATTGTATTACTCACTGTTTTGTTCTGAATAAACCGATTCTTAGTCAAACCCGTTGTCACTGATATTCTATAATTAATACATACAGTCCACTACAAAAAGGATCCTCAAGTTCAAACTAAAGATTTTCCAACATTTTCTGGTCCTCCGAGCCGGAGTCGAACCAGCGACCTATGGATCCAACTCGTGATACCATCAACAATCGAACATCTCCCACGAATAACCCGACAGGAAACATGGCCAGCCCAAGGAGCCGAACCAGAGCATATGATGCCGAAGGATCGGCACTGCAGTACTGGATAGATCGACTGCAAAGACTTTGCGCTGGACGCACGGATGTAGAAGCCATGCGCGAAGCAACCAAAACGTTGGGACGTGCAACACAACTATTTTTTGAATCACGGCAACGTTACTTAGATAGCTTGCCGGAGGAAGAAAGAAATCCAGCAATAATAGAATTCGACGAACTGATCGACAAGCTCAGAACCACCCAACGTCAAGCCGACGAACTGCTGGCGACCGCTGAAACACCTTCGTCGACCGAAATTACCCAACCACCAGCCACCAAAAACAACGATCCCAAGACTAACTCGACCAGGCCAATCCCAAAATTACCAACATTCGACGGAGATATCCTCCAATTCAAGGCCTTTTGGGATCAGTTCAACGCAGCAGTGCATCGAAGAGAAGATCTCGAAGATGTCACCAAATTCGTGCATCTTCGATCCTGCTTGACTGGTGCAGCATTACACGCGATCAGTGGCGTGACAACAGCAGCCGAAAACTACCCGGCTGTGGTGCAACTACTACACGACCGATTCTATCGGGTATCGGACGTGTTGGACGCGCACATCCTCAAGATCTTTAGCGTCCCAGAGGAGGTCGCAAAAGGTAGGGAAGGTCTGCTAGCTCTGCATGACAAGCTAAACGGCCACCTATTGGAACTCAGAGCGATCGGAAGAGATCTCGACACCGCGGTATCCGGTTTCCGGACCGCACTACCGCAACTGGTGGCCCAATTGCCAAAGAACATCCAATCCCGGTGGAAGGATCAGTGTGGCAAAGTGGTGGAAGAACCAACTTCTCAGACCTTCCTAGACTTCCTGGCAGAACAAGCTCGGTGCGCTGTGGACCTCGCACAGTCCACACAGGGAGAGAGGACATCCTCCTCCACGCACAAACATAAGGTGAAGGAGAATCAGCGGAAGCGATCCCGCCCCCCTCATCAGACGATTGGGGCCTTTCATACATCTCTCCATCCAACCTGTCCAGTATGCCAGGGTGAACACCGAGCTACGACATGTCCACAATTCCTGAATCAACAGTGGTCACAACGGAGAGCAACGGCAGCACAACTCAACATGTGTTTCATCTGCCTAACAAAGGGACACAGAGCAGATCGATGCAAATTCAGGCATCGTGGCTGGAGAACCCACCACCTGCTCACTCCATCTGCTCCAAAGAAACAAACGCCACGGCCAGAAGGACTCGACGATACAAACACTCCGCCTGGAAAGAAGGCGCGAGCTGAGTCCAATGAGGAAACAACCACCCGTGTATTGCTCGCCAATACACGCGGCTCAACAAAAATCCGGTTTCAAACAGTGAAAGCCATTGCCACCGGGGTAAACGGACAACGGCTAACGGTCAACTGCTTGTTCGACAGCGGTGCTGAAACAACCCTAGTGACAGAAGAAGTAGCAAGAGCCTTGAATCTGGTGGGAACATCAGAGACCGTCACGGTGAAAGGAATCGGTGGAATCCAATGTGCCCCAACGGTGGCCAGAAGAGTCCGGTTCCGCTTAAGCCCCGTGGATACAAACCAATCCGGGGTGGGCGATAAGACCATTGAGGCATTGACACTTCCAAGGATTTGCGATGATATCCATTCCGTCCCAATCCAGTGTGACGAGTGGAAGCATCTACAACACCTGCAGCTCCCAGAGGAGGAAGATGAGAAACTGCCTATCCACGTGCTAATCGGTGTCGATTCGTATGGACAATTTCTCGGTGAGAAAATCCTACGAGGAAATCCAACAGACCCGGTCGCTATTGAAACAACCCTGGGATGGGTTGTCTTTGGTCCGGTGAATCCACCGTCAGCTCATCAATACCGGTTCCACTGTGCTCAAAAGGAAGACAACATGGAATGCACGCTGAAGAAGTTCTGGGAACTCGAATCCATCGGCATCCAGCAACAGGAAGACAAAACGA
>NW_003526945.1:3337285-3339417 GCF_000181795.1 Trichinella spiralis | reverse complement strand
TCAGACCCCGGCTAAGCTGCACAGTCTAAGGGATTGCGCAACCAAGCCGATCTTCTAATTACTTTTCGACAATCTAGGTCACCAGACGCGGAGTGAGGTCAAGAAAAAGATATAAATACAAGTGCGGAGGGAGGAGGGAACATTAACACCAACATTAACAAAATCACACGGTACACACCGTCTCGAACACCGCCTGAACCGTTTCTCTTGCTATCACATTGTATTACTCACTGTTTTTATTCTGAATAAACCGATTCTTAGTCAAACCCGTTGTCATTGATATTCTATAATTAATACATACAGTCCACTACCAAAAAGGTCCTCAAGTTCGAACTAAAGATTTTCCAACATTTTCTGGTCCTCCGAGCCGGATTCGAACCAGCGACCTATGGATCCAACTCGTGATACCATCAACAATCGAACATCTCCCACGAATAACCGGACAGGAAACATGGCCAGCCCAAGGAGCCGAACCAGAGCATATGATGCCGAAGGATCGGCACTGCAGTACTGGATAGATCGACTGCAAAGACTTTGCGCTGGACGCACGGATGTAGAAGCCATGCGCGAAGCAACCAAAACGTTGGGACGTGCAACACAACTATTTTTTGAATCACGGCAACGCTACATAGATAGCTTGCCGGAGGAAGAAAGAAATCCAGCAATAATAGAATTCGACGAACTGATCGACAAGCTCAGAACCACCCAACGTCAAGCCGACGAACTGCTGGCGACCGCTGAAACACCATCGTCGACCGAAATTACCCAACCACCAGCCACCAAAAACAACGATCCCAAGACTAACTCGACCAGGCCAATCCCAAAATTACCAACATTCGACGGAGATATCCTCCAATTCAAGGCCTTTTGGGATCAGTTCAACGCAGCAGTGCATCGAAGAGAAGATCTCGAAGACGTCACTAAATTCGTGCATCTTCGATCCTGCTTGACTGGTGCAGCATTACACGCGATCAGTGGCGTGACAACAGCAGCCGAAAACTACCCGGCTGTGGTGCAACTACTACACGACCGATTCTATCGGGTATCGGACGTGTTGGACGCGCACATCCTCAAGATCTTTAGCGTCCCAGAGGAGGTCGCAAAAGGTAGGGAAGGTCTGCTAGCTCTGCATGACAAGCTAAACGGCCACCTATTGGAACTCAGAGCGATCGGAAGAGATCTCGACACCGCGGTATCCGGTTTCCGGACCGCACTACCGCAACTGGTGGCCCAATTGCCAAAGAACATCCAATCCCGGTGGAAGGATCAGTGTGGCAAATTGGTGGAAGAACCAACTTCTCAGACCTTCCTAGACTTCCTGGCAGAACAAGCTCGGTGCGCTGTGGACCTCGCACAGTCCACACAGGGAGAGAGGACATCCTCCTCCACGCACAAACATAAGGTGAAGGAGAATCAGCGGAAGCGATCCCGCCCCCCTCATCAGACGATTGGGGCCTTTCATACATCTCTCCATCCAACCTGTCCAGTATGCCAGGGTGAACACCGAGCTACGACATGTCCACAATTCCTGAATCAACAGTGGTCACAACGGAGAGCAACGGCAGCACAACTCAACATGTGTTTCATCTGCCTAACAAAGGGACACAGAGCAGATCGATGCAAATTCAGGCATCGTGGCTGGAGAACCCACCACCTGCTCACTCCATCTGCTCCAAAGAAACAAACACCACGGCCAGAAGGACTCGACGATACAAACACTCCGCCTGGAAAGAAGGCGCGAGCTGAGTCCAATGAGGAAACAACCACCCGTGTATTGCTCGCCAATACACGTGGCTCAACAAAAATCCGGTTTCAAACAGTGAAAGCCATTGCCACCGGGGTAAACGGACAACGGCTAACGGTCAATTGTTTGTTCGACAGCGGTGCTGAAACAACCCTAGTAACAGAAGAAGTAGCAAGAGCCTTGAATCTGGTGGGAACATCAGAGACCGTCACGGTGAAAGGAATCGGTGGAATCCAATGCGCCCCAACGGTGGCCAGAAGAGTCCGGGTTCCGCTTAAGCCCCGTGGATACAAACCAATCCGGTGTGGGCGATAAGACCATTGAGGCATTGACACTTCCAAGGATTTGCGATGATATCATTCCGTCCAATCCAGTTGACGAAGTGGAA
>NW_003526945.1:3336304-3337275 GCF_000181795.1 Trichinella spiralis | reverse complement strand
TTGCTTTTCATCTTATAAAAGATTTAAATTATTCATTAATTGTATACTGATAATAATACTTTTTTAGTGTAAAGCAGTTTTTTTACTTTAAAGAATGCAATGTCAAAGTAGATTTGTACTTTAAAACAGTCTAAAGTAATAAGTTAAAGGGATGTAATATAGTAAACATGCAATTAGCATAATTTTATTTATTAATTTTTGCATAATTAGTTATTGTTTCAATATAAGTTTTTTACTTATAAAAATGTTAATCGGGGTCTCTTTTAATTAGGTAATGGCAAAAGTAAACTTCGTATAAATGAAATAAACAATTAGCTTAGACAAGGTGCAACGAGTTTAATCTTTTCATAAATAGGAAGTAATCTTCTATAAATAGAATGTTATTAATCCGTAACATGTAGGAAAACAATGTATTAAATGTGAGATTAATTTTAATATGCTAATTAGAAAGTTTAAAATGCAACGTAAATGCTGCACTGAGTATTTTAATTTTCAATTAGGTTAAATAACGTCACTCGTAACAATATATTTTAGCAGTGAGAGTTTTTTAATAAATGATTAACATACAATGTAAACACAAAAGTGGGTCATAATATTTTCTAATTAGGTATAATAACGTCACTCGTAACTACATATTTCAACAGGGTTTTTTAATAATTAACTAGAATGTTTTAATTGCAATGCAAAAAACAGCAACTTACAGTAGTCAGTTTTATTTGAAAAGATAAGTAGGCATAATACATTAAATCAATAATGATGAGTTGTAAATCATACGGTAAGTATGCAAACATGAGTTGGTTCTGCAGGACAGTACATTAATATTGAGTATCAGGTGTGACGGCAATTTGATGTGCATGAGGCGGCAAGGCTTAGTAGGCGTAACGATTCACATCTGCCTGGCAACGCACGCCATCTAGTGCGGAAGCTACGTCTTCGGCGGATCAGTATGGCCATCTGGTCCGTCGAGGGTG
>NW_003526945.1:3334135-3334740 GCF_000181795.1 Trichinella spiralis | reverse complement strand
GCTTCGTGTCGTCCACGTTTTCACATTTTCTTTGCTCCATTCTTTAAACCTGTAATAATGATATTAAATCAAAACTATCTTCACTTTATCACAAAATAGATTTACAACAAATCTAATAATTAAGTGCTATCTAATTAAACAATAATTGTTTACAAAATGAGTAAACAAAGTTAAAAAAATAACAAGCAGAAAAATGGAATACTTGTCAGTAATTCTGCAACCGACCTTAGCAGCTACTTAACGCTATAATGAACTCAGAGAACGTTCAACGATGCTACTAATTGGCACGTAAATTAAACAAACAAACGCACCCTTACTGATGATAAGGCGCCTTATAGCGATAGTTATTTTGCATAATGCAGCGTTAGAAACCGGGTTTTAGGCGTAAAAACTTTTTGACTGAACATGAAATCTATCCTAAGCCCGTAATATGATCAGAAACTATGTGCTGCTAATTCTTATCATTATGGAATGGACAATTTTAAATTCACAAATGACCTTGCACGTTAAATTCATTCCCACATATAAACTAACCTAACAACGCCGGCATCTTAAACAACAATTTACCCTTGCAACCAAGATAACAGACTACCGATGGCCCTGAA
>NW_003526945.1:3287389-3333247 GCF_000181795.1 Trichinella spiralis | reverse complement strand
TTTATTTATTTCTGCTGATAAATATGGCTACTGTAGATTTTTCATTGCTCTTTATTTACTTAATGCCCTTTGTTTGAGGTGAAAATTTAATTGTAGCTTTGCTAAACACATAAACACTTCTCATTACACAATGACCCTGTCCATTGTGTATGTTTGGTGGAGGTTGCTCCAAATGAATTCGTATGTATCTGTGATGATGCAGATATTAGAATTCATTTTTACGTAGTGAAGCGTCGCTATAGACGCCGAAGCCGAGTTTTTGTACTTCATACATAAGATGATTTAATTCTCTATAATCACGTTTTTTATAATCCGTAACCATTAGGATAGCTAAGCAATTAAACTGAGCTTTTCTTAAGTAATGATATTTGCTAAATAGTTTAAAAATTTATTAAAATCATAATTAGAAAGTATAAAGCGCAATGTAAATGCAAAATTGAATGCATTGATTGGATGCTAAATATGTTAAATGATGTCACCTTAAAACTGAGATTAATTGCATGCTTTTTTTCTGTTTTCATAGATAATTCAAAAATAATTAGGATGCTTAAAAAGCAATGCAAATACAATATGAGTTATAATGCATTTTAATTGTACATTAATTAGATAAAATGACGCAACTCGAAACAACAGGTTCATAGTAAGCACTTTTTATTGAAAAATAAAGATAACAAACACGTAAACGGTAAAATAGATATAAAGATGAGTTATAATGATACGAAAAGTATGCAAATTTAAGGTGGTTCATCAAAATGTACAGTAATATTGAGTGTAATGTATCACGGAAATGTCAGCAGCAGATCTTCTTTCGACCTACGCGCTCTTCTCATAGCCAATTTCATTAGACGATTCTCGTTTGGAAATAACGGCTGGCGTGAGCTAAAAGAGACTCCGTCGAGCAATTGGAAAATTCCGTGCCAAGCAATCATGTTCTGCGTGAGCGAAAAGAGACCATCGAGCTATTGAAAATTCTGTATCTACCAATCACGTTTGGCGTGAGCGAAAAGAGACTACGCGGGCAAATTTTGGACGAAATGCGAAGCGTCACACCACCACCCTAGTCTGTCTCTTCGTTTGTTCTTTACGGCATCTTTCTATATTAAAATCTTTGTTCATGCAATTTTTTCATTGATGACTCTTTGGAAATTACAATTATCTAAAATGATCAGACTGCAGTGGAATTTCTGTACAATATGGCAATTCTTCTCTTCTATATATTTGGAACTGGTTGCCATACCAGCGCTACCCGTCAACACTGTTCGGCTTCGCAGCTCCGAAGCTCTGTGCTTATCATCGTGATTTTCATTAAAGATCGTTTTCTAGCTGAGTTCGTTGAACTCGATACTCCCAAGACTTTTTTGACCCCCGAACTGCGTGGTTGTGTGAGTGATTGGATATTATCGCCTGTTTATCGCACTGTTTTATTTGCCTCATGAATAACGGAACTGTTGTCACACATTACTCTCAGTATTACTTTATCTTCTGAAGATTCGCCTTCTTGTTGCGTATTTTTCCAGTAATTATTATTCTTTTTTCAAGTATTTACCGTCGCGGGGTTTGTTAGTAATATTTTCCTCTTGACCAAAGAATGCTTACTATGTATGAATCTTTTCCTTGGAGTAATGTAATTTTATATAATTAGTTCACTGTTAGAATAGAATCTGATAAGGAAAGTAAGAAATGCCTACTGGAACAACAGTAAGTAAAACAGTAGAAAACAAAATGTAAAACACAAGTTATGAACTTAAGGAAATTATTATTTAATAAGTATTACATATTCATACTTTACAAGAATAAATTGTGATATCTATGAATGTTTAACGTTTAATATTTATTATGAATTAAATGTTCATTATAAATGTCTAGTTTATCATTAGAGAAGGTAACGGTCGCATCATGCAGTGTAACCCATCGAACTCCTGCACATCACCCTATCTCACATTCCTCATAGCTTTGTATCACTACAACTCAATAATTGTGATTATTGGTCTTAAAAATGATCGACAAATGATTCAACCATTTTGCTTTCTGCAAATGAAGCTTAATCTCAACTGAGAAACATGAAAATGCTCATGTGCAGAAAGCCACTCAATATTCATTTAAATATTATTAGTTCACATTACTAATTTTCTACTTACAAGATACTTCACTAATCAATGATCATTTGCATTAAATGCTCGATAATTCATACCTGAAATTTAATCAAATTATAAATTTGAGAATTCCTAAGCTAAGTTTAACTATTTAACAACCTAACTGTACAAAATATACATACCCAAATTACGCCATTCTTCTTATCATTCACGTCCATTCTCTTTCCATCATTTTCAAATCCAATGATAAAGAAAAAACATTTGCTCATATTTTCATTCTTCGTCCATTATCGTTCAGCAAACGGCATTGTGCACTATTTATGCAAAATATGGAAGTTTTCAATTAATACTCTGTTTATCATATTTTTTGTCTTAATACTGAGATGTCAAATTCAATATCAAAATTTTGTCTTGAATATTGCGGATTTTATATCATAAGTTCATCCATGTAGACAGGCAGCAACTGCAACTGAATTCACGAGCGTTAGCAATCGCACTGCGATTTAATTATAAATTTGTATAGAATTTCTCTTTTACAAGTATTACACCTGCATTTCATTACTTTAAATAAACATAACAATGCCGAGCTTTAGTTAAAAGCATATAAGCAGAAAGGCCTCATAAAAATCTGTACCTTAACAAGACAACGCCTAAGTTTGATTAAACAATATTTCAAGAAGTCGCTTATTTCACTGCATTATTCAATAGTTTAATAATTTGAACCTATCGAAAACACATCAGTAAGTTTGCATTTCCACTTGGTAGTACAAATTGCACTAATACTATTTACTTAAGACTAAGTTTTGTCTTAAAGTAAATATAAACATTACTTTTAAAACCAATAAATGATTAAAACGCACCCCATTTATTTAATCCAATAAGGTTTACACTAAACTGCACAAATAATAAAAAAACAATAATCATGCGTAATGACTCCATCAGCGTTGATGTTTAATTCTAAATAGTTAAATAGATATTGGCCATTTCAGGGGATTGCCAACGATTACAAGTTGTGCAAACTAAGACGGAAAACTTCGTTCGATATGAAATATTGTCCATGCCCTGCGTGCTGGCGTAAAATGAACGTATGATTGTAACCTTGCGGAGGATCATCATCAGTCTAAAATAAGAGAATACAAGATACAAATAAGCTGCCATTCCAAACCAGATTCTCGTTTTCGCAAATCATAACTTAAAGCTTAAAACAATCTGCGGTTTTCTATTGAAAACTCCAAGCAGTACAAAGTTTACATAGGTAAAAAAAACGATACAAAAACTAGAAATTTTGAAATTACATCATTCCTACTCAAAAAATAAGATACTAACTTTCAGTTGACCTAACACCACGACCAAAATACTACCATCTTCAAGCGGTTGGCAGTCAACTTTTGTCAACACACGCTGAATGCTTCGAAACGGCAAACCCTCAAAACGACACAATGTAATACAATTAAATTTACTGCAGCAGTGTAATACTTACTCCATACATTTCTAGCACAGCATTCTTTCCTTTAATTTGATTGCCTTCAAAAGTGACATATGAATTTTCATTCTGGAATGCAAAAGTTTTCAACATTGAACAACATTTCATCGTCTCATTAAATAACACTTTAAATACTGACAACTTATAACCAAAACAAACCTTACGGAAAAAAACCGTGTTAAAAAATACAGTTTGACAAAGTCACGATTTGATAAATTTACGATGGATAATCATCGGAAATGGAAATATTTAATTATGATAATCAAAATCAAACAAATATAACAGAAAGAGAACAGAATCATAATATATAACGTAAAACATAACAAAAACAAGCAAAGTCATATATGTATAAAGATGCAATGAAAACTTTAGAATCCTGAAAATGAACGACATTACATACGTCATACAAATCGGCTATTGATGCCTTTCGTTGGTCACCGTTGCTAACATCAAACAGATTGTAAAAATGCTGAACAAATGCCATTCCAACATTTTCAAAGTCTGGATTATAAACCATTTCGAACAATGCAATAGAAGTACGCTAAGAAAGGAAATTTATCAAGAACACAGTATGATGAAAATGAAGATTAACATACAAAAGAGTTTATACAATTTGCGCATGAGTACTTAGACAAGATTTTCAAAATCAACGGCACCAAAGTATAAAAAAAGACATTTTTTAAATTATACTAAAAGTTTTTTTTAATTAACTCTATATTTTATGGTGATTCGATTTTTATGTGAAGCACTTACTGTAATTAATAACTTGAAACATCATTTTGTCACTGTTGATATTATTGTTTTTAAATGAAAACATAAACTAATTTTTGTAACTAATCATTTAAATTCATTTATATTTAAAATCTTATTTATTCTTTAGAAGCACTTTTAAAATGTGTACTGTAAATGGTATCACAACATACTGAACGTACAATGAGCATAAATTGTGATAAGAGGTACTTACACAAATAAATAATCCATAATTTAATTTATAGAAATCATTATTTTTATTGAAATCAATACTAACTAGTCATCTGGATCTTTCGCAAAGATGTAGCGTCACCTGAACATTTGTTTTGGGCAACTGGACGATGCTTGACGGTCAATTTGGCTGAGTTGACTTAATGGATTTATTGTTGATTGTTGGTTATTGTGTTGGAGATTGTCCACTTGCTTTGTTTTCGCCGTCGTTCGCAATGTTCACAAAATTTCAAACATAATTCAAGCAGAAGTTGTTTAAGTTTTTGGATAGCAACTACACTAAATGGTTCTGTTTTAGTGACGAGAACAGCATACATTAATATTCACTTTTAATTTTCAGCTTAACGCAAAAAAACATAATATATTAGTTGTGTGCAGTTTCGCATTTTTGATAATGAACTAGCCAAATATATTCCTTTTGTAATATTCTGCGCTGAAAAGTTGAGTCTGCGTTTGAACAACAACAGTACACAAGAATGAGGAAGTTCGACTTGCACGTTGGACACGACACAAGACAGAAATTGCAGTTGGCGCACTTTCTTCGAACATCGCCGTGATCTTTGTGCCATGATGCTTACATGCATTTGCTAACTGTTTGCTGAAAACATGCCTTGGGGAGTGCTGTCGATACAGTGAGCTCAACAAGGTCAAAGATTTTATTGTGAATTAATTCAAACTCATCCTGCAATATCAGAAATTAGTCAGCTTCATGCTTCTGCATAGAAATAACGCTTGCATAGAAGATCCTAGTTGGCCGTTTGAAAAGAAGCGTCGATTTTAATTTATTAAAAATGAATAGTCAACATTAAGATAAAACCAAGAAAAGCGTGTCGTGTTGCTGACGAAAGTAACCGCTTACAAACAAAATATGCCAAAAAATGTTAACTTAATTTTTTCAACAAGCCAACGGAATCAAAGCCATCAAGTAACATTTCAAATTGATCTGCATGCATTTGTCTATCATTTTTCAACAACAACAAAATTAAAAAGTTGCAAGTCATTCAATAATTACTTGAAAAAATGGGTTAATTGCTGTACAAAAAAAACATCTAAAAAATGAAAAGTACTACGGTAAAATCAGATAATCAAGTTTAAATGACAAATTGTTCAAATTTACTCCTGGTTAGGGCAGATAGGGTGGGCAGTGTTTTTCAAAGTTGAGATGCAAATTCAAAGCAGAATGAAATGTTTGCAGTGTACAAAGCAGTCAATCGGTCACGTTGATCGTCAACGGAGCGATTCAATCTCCTTTAATGTTCACTGCTCAACGACGACCTGATAGCAATGCAAATTATATATATATATATAATGCTTTGAACAATGCCTTTTGCTTCTGCTTACTTATTGGTAGAAAGAAATATTCATCATTTCAAAGAAACATTGTGCACTTTCATTTTAGCAGCTTTACAACAATGTGACAAAATTGAACACTTAGCTGAAGCAAACAAAATTTTCAATCTCACATTTCAAATAAATTTACAATCATAATAAATATTTCATTTACACAGATGAATAACACGTCTATTCACACCAAAATGAGCGAAGACGTTGTTTACGCATGTTGTTTTTTATCAGCATTTGCTTGCTCTTGATAAATATGCATTTTTATCATCAGAATATTTGTCCGGGCGCATTAATTTTTCTTGGAGTCATTGAAAAATTAGAATATTTCCCTTCATCAAGATTTATTCAAGAGGGAGCTTTTTTAAATAATGTAATCTATCTATCAGTAGTTCAACCCCTCTTTTCTGAGTCTGGTGACGTTTAAAGTTATAACTTTTCTGGACAATATGTGTAGTAATAATAATCTTCTCCACTTGAAGCGAATAGATGATGCTGTCTGTTGAACTGTTTTGTAACATTTCTTCTGATTAACTGCATGTTTACTTGAACGAAATAGCAATTAATACTGAAATGCATCAAATATTTAATCTTTTTGTCACTTTGTCATTCTATTGTTTCTTCACCAATTAACCCTTCACTCTTAAGGTTATTGCAGTGGACTATTGGGCATCGTTTCTGTTAGCTTAATTAAGTTCCAACATTGTACATCCATATCACTTGCTTGCTACTACACAACGCTTGCCGTAGAGCCGTTGAACAAAGGATAATCGCTTCACATTCTTGACCAAGCCGACAAGCCAATTATGGTTTGTTCTATGGCACAAATTCGCTGGTCATACATACATAGTCACCTCTGATTTTTACATATTACATCACTTTACTGATGAGAGTGTTGCTAGAAGAAACAGCAACATTACATACACAATAAATGTTATTTGGCAAAACAGTCATCTTACATTACTTTCAAAATTAATGTGACTTAAGACTTTGCATTAATTTACTTACTGATAAAGTAAAATTGGCTATTTGCACACTTCAGTTTGCTATTATCAATGATAATAATAATCATCATCATTGTCAAAATTTTCTCGTAAAAAGATAAAAATTTATACAGCGGATGGCAAGATATTTTAGTAGACAGAATGCGCAATTCAATTATTCAATTTATCATTGTAAAGAACCAGAGGGGAGAGTGAACAGCACCGTGAATTTGCATAAAGCTCCTCATGAGTCGATGATCATATAGACGAGCTAATCGACATCGCTAATTGCATAGTGTTCGATGTGCTTGCGTTTGCACGAGCAAAATGTCTTTTTTTTCTCTGTTCGAGTGGTTTTATTACGTACGCACAAAGAGAAGCTTCAAACTGTTGCTCAATTTTTTACATTTCAGTTTATATATTAATAAATTTTTTAAGCAACACTAAATATGCAGCAATGCTAAAAATTATATATTTCTTTTTGTTTTGTTTTACAATTTTTTGTCACAGTGTCAGCTGCTTTCTCCAAAAAGTTTATTATAAAGAGAAAAGCTTTATTTATTACGGATCAGTGTTAGTCAAGCAGAAAAAGTTTCCCGTTTTTCAGTAATCTAAATTTGAATAAAAAGGATAAATGATTAATTGAATGCAATGCTGGCTGGCAATGATTGGCTTGATCCAAGCAGTGCCGTCTACCATTATATATATATATATATATATATATATATATATATATATATATATATATATATATATATATATATATATATAGCGATGAAAACTGCTCTGGTACTTCAAATTGACTGCTTCATGCTGTGGAATCACACACCATCAAAAGAGAAACAGGGAAAGGCAAAAAAAGTTGAATACATCATATCTATGTTTTTTGAAAAGCGGTTATGTATGGCGGTTAAACATTTCTAAATAAAATCAACAATAATACGCATGATAATAATTTTGAAAAATTGAAATTAAATTTTTGTAAAATTCTTACGATGATTCAAGTTGTGCTTCTAAAATAATTTTGAACAAATCTTCACGTGGACGTCCTCGTCGTCGCAAGCTTGCAGTTGGTGCTGAACTTTCATCAGTGCTGCTACTAGTATGCGATGCTTTTGTTGTAGCAGTATGCTCGTCAGAAGCGTAATCACGTTCTGCTTCATCTTCATTATCAGTTTCTCGATTTGCTTTGTCAAATCTAGTGGGACAAATAGTGCACGATGAAGATGTGGATGCAGTGGATGGTGATGCAGGTTGTTGAGTTTGTTCTGCAGTAGCATCGCCAACAAATACAGACGAAATGTGTCTGTTAATTTTGGTCGGATCTTGCAGCAAATTATCGACGTCAGTTGCTCCAGATGGTGGAGCAAAAGACAGCTTTCGGCTTTTGATGACATCGCGAAATGCTTGCAACGGTGCTTCCAACAGTAGTTCATTTTCACTCTGACTTGCTTGCAAATGAGAACTACTGCTTGAGATGCCCGATGAGCTGCAGCACGATTCAGAGCTAGCCGTACTGGAACTTGCTTTTCGACAGGTGGTATGGCTAGCTCCAGACTGTCGAGCTCGAGCTAAACCAGACGTTCCAGCAGCGGTGCTCCACGAGAATCTTTTCAGAATATTTGCAGTTGGCATGCTTTTCGGTTTCAAAACTTCAATGCCATCAGCTGTATGATAACGACGTTCCAATCGTCGGCTAGACAATGAAAAATTTCCCAATTCACTAATCTGCTGCATCCAAGACAGTGATTCATCTTGCTGATGGTGATATGTGGGATTTATTATCGTGTCGTCTCGTTTCGATTTACCGTGATGTGCCACATCTACCGGGAACATTCGCTGCACTGGAAAAAAGTTGGGTAGATTGAACGGGGATCGTGGACCAGCTGCGTCTGCTTTCGTTGGTTCCAATTTTGTACTTGGATAACAATGCTTCAACTGATCCGTATCAACGGCTGGTTCAACAGCTTCATATAAACGGTTGTTGACATTGTCGATCGCTGCTGAAGCCGCATATGGAGAGAACAATTCTGATGGCAATTGTTCAGCCAACTTTATCCCTTTATCCGAGAGCTTGCGACGTGCTTGCTCAGTGCGACATTCATTTGAAGGTAAAGTTGTGGTATCCATACTGTTGCATTTTCGATGACTGACATCCATTGCAGAAGCAGGTCCACTGGTACGACAATCCACTGCGCCCATGCTCGTTCGACGGCAAGGAATAATACGATCTTGACGAGCTGCAGCAATTCTTTTTGCCAACGATCCCCTGTACGAACTGCTAGTATATGAAGCGTCATTTAGTGGCTTCATTTCTGCTGGTATCATGCGAACAGTTTCTGCCATTTTTTCTGCACTTGGCTTCAAGTTCGGTGGAAAACCATAGCCTGCATGATCTATTGTTCGTAAATATCCATATTCTTCCTAAAGTAACATAAATAAATGCAATGCTGCTGCTCAGTTTTTTTAAATATTTATGCTTAAGCAAATTTGAAACAGATAAACTTTTCAATTGAACTCGATGCCACCAAATTATGAAGTTCAATGAGAATGAATTCATCATATTTAAAAACACTCTTACATGCATAATCGAATAAATCTATTACGCTGGTCTGCGTGGCATCAAAAAGGAGAACTTATTGGGAAATAAAATAACAATTATTATTATTATTATATAATTATTTTTTCGTCTCAACCCACCAACCTTGGCTGTGTGAAATGCCTCTAGCCACCGGTACGTATCTTCGAGCGAACTTGTGTGGAAAACGCAAGCATAAGCGGCTACTCGAAACTTGTTTAAATAAAGAAACATGAATCCATCTAAAATGAGGTCAACATTTACATAGATATTATGAATAAATAGATGGACGAAATGAAATGTGAATGGAAATTTATTCGTTCGTACTCGACTCTCGCAATTTCTTCACCACAACATTCTCTACATCATACGGGGGTCGAATGATTTTCACTCTCGGACGATCACCTTTACGTGCTGTCTGCTTGCAGACGAGCAGCATGTCAGTGAAAAGAATGCAAGTAACATCCGTCTAAAAATTTAAACGGAATTTCTAAATTAAAATGGAGATACAAGAAATAATTATTTTAATGACAAACTTTGGTATAGCTTTCTCTCATTCGCAATTCGCCTCTCATCAATTGTCGACGTAGAAGACCAGGTCTGCAGTCGGGCATTGGCAAAGTCAAATCCACCACAGAAAATTCTTTGACAAATTTTTCAAGCTCGTCATTTGCGGAATCAATTGCTTCGTAACTATCGATGCATTGCATAATTGAACAAAGTGCATCGTAGTGTTGTTTGAAGCAAAGTTCGATGTTCACACGCGAAGCGAATTCTTCGGCTTTTTCAATCTACAAAAAATATCAGATCAATTAATAATTGAAAAATCTGCTATAACAATAATTTTCAAATTAAATAATAAGCGCATAATTTTGAATGTATACAAGTTTACAGTCAACCTCATCAGATACAGTATCAAACGAGTCAGCAAATTATTGAAGAGATGAAACAATATGGACAAAACTGTTTACAATTTATGAATTGACAACGACCCTTAAAATATCGAAATAAGTAAAAATATCTTTTCTGAAGAAATTCAATATTTAATTTAAAAGTAATTCAGCCATTCATTGTTGGGCTATTTTCTGCAAAATAAAGCATTACAATTTAACAATAGAATAAAATAGAAAACGATGAACAATTAATTAATAAATACATTTGTTGGTTGAACGTTCATTGACAATACAGTTAGTTTATTGGCAAGAATTACAACAAGCTTGTAAACAACAACAACAAGAACAACGACGACGATGACAAGAAAGCTTAAGCATATCAAGCAGTAATATAGCAATATCTGAACATATGCAACAGATCGACTCATTGACCACTGAATGAATATAACAAGAAGGAAATATTTTTATGTTTTTTGTTTATTTATAATATATTATTGTATTTCCATATTTCATTTTAGTTTAATATTAATACAGATACAAATGTAATCGATAATTTAATCCAATCAGTAATGTAATTACAACTTTGAACAAGAAGAAGAAGAAATTGAACTGATTAATCAAGTCAGCCAGTTTTATTACAACTCAAATTGCAGAATTTGATGCACAAGAATGAAAACTAGCACAAGCTGGGCATTCTGAGCGAGCACATTTTCCTCTGATCTTGACATACTGTACAATTTTGAGTGAAGTAACTTTGCAATGGTAGTAATACATTAAAAAAACTACTTGTAACTTGATTAATATTTAATTCTGAGGAAAAACAAAGCAATCAAGTGTTCTTAATTCCTCATAATCCTTTCAACAGTAATAAATAACATTTTACATAACTGAACAGAAATAGTTGTAGCTCAGACACAATTTAATTATTTTTTCTTTCTCATTGGATAGAAGAAAAACAGTTAGCACTAGTGGAGCAACTAACTATAATTGAATCAGAAAAATTGATAACCTTAATGGATTGCAAATCTTATTTATATCATTTAATATTAGTGACAAAGCTGCTGAAATGTTCTAATCGAATCGAAATGACTGACAGAAGAAAAATTTGCTGCATATATGCAATATCAAATTTGGAAGTTCTCTTTCATTAGATATATTATTTTTCATTGTAGTACAATAGTATATTTAAATTTTATATTTGTACTTACTGTAAATGTTAAAAGAACGTGTAAAAATTAGATATGATATGCAAAGTTTGTTTCGGAAGTTTGTCTGTTGTTGGCGAAAATTTTATAATTTCAAAACAGAAATCAAAAACTGTCTTATTGTTGGCTGAGATAACACAATGCTTAATGAATAGGTATAGTAAGAAAAGAAAAAAACACCAAAAATAGCTCACCATATTAGTCAACGATGCTTTGCTTGAAGAATCTATTGTATTGTGGAGTACCGCTTTCAGTAGCAGAGGATATTTTGTTAGACGTTGCATTGGTTTTGCCAACAAATCAGTCAAATGCAGACGGCCGAAAGCTTTTCTTGATTGAATCCACTATGAAAAAAAAACAAAAGAATTTAAATTTTACTCACAATTTTACTTCTTGCTATTCTTTCCTTGAAATCACTTTATTTTATATTACAAAAGCTGCTATGGACAAGAATAATACTAGCAGTGATGAAATTAAGCCGCTGCAAATTGCAATTACATGCTTATTCGATTTTTTAAATAGAATAGAAATGAAATAAAATTTACTACTTACGACAATTAAATCTCTGAAAAAGTCGCTTTCTTTCAACTTTTGACGAATGTAGCATAAGATGTCGACGTGAGAAAGACAATATGGTATATAGGGACGAAATAATTGGTCAAATTTCTGAAAGCCAAGTTCCATTTTTGTCGGATCCAGCGGCTCACCGGTTTGTCTGGTAAACTGCAACAACGGCAGTACGCAGTGTACCCAAAATCCCAAATTCGCTCGGCATATTTCGCCGATATTTCCAAAAACGCTGTCCACTTCAATGTCGTGACCAATGCCTTCTTGTTGCAACGAGACAACACAGCTTTGCAATTCGACAATGGAGCCCAATTTGCAAATGTAATCCAACTCTGTAGAGATCAACTCCCACAGACCTTCCTGTTGCTTTTGCTGTTTTCTGTTCAAATCCTGATTAATGAAAATAATTAATGTAAATATGAAAACTAAAAAAAAAAGAAATTCGCTTCTACTTCATTATTTTTCACAATATCTTGCCAACGATCTTCCAACGCTAAAATTTTATGCGAAGACGGTATGCTTGGATCTTGCAACAAGCTGGCAGCCGTATGCAGACCCTCTTCTTGCAATTCGATAAGATTGTCCAATATTTCAGCACGGTCCACCTGAACAAAAACAGACAAACAGCATGCAATAATTCTTTTTTTTGCAAATAAAATTTCAATATATACCACTTTGAATGGATTGGGGAAAATTTGACTTAAACGTCCGTGAGAGCGGGAACGTTCCTTGCGGCCGCTGATCGAATCCGTGCCAGGTGCCATTGAAGCGGTTAACAATAAAGTGGCATCAGTGCTGTTGAGCATGTTGTCTGTTCTTTCGACGTGACCGCCGGGCTCGTTGATTAATGCCAGCTTTTCGCTTTTGCGCTTGGAAATCTGAAAAGAAAGTCACACACTACACGTCTTGCATGGTAAACAATGAAAATGAAAAAAAAATAAAATATATATATATTGAAGAAGAATAATTTTAAACTGCAGGGCGTCGTTGGCCCTGTCTTGTCTGGTTGTGCTGTTTGATTAGTGTGTACGTTTGAAAGCGCAAGAAAAAGTATGCTGATCAAATACGGTCAAAACACTAGGCGGCCTAAATGCTTCAAAATGGATTTCAACGTTTTGAGGAAGACACGAACATTATACTGGAAAGGCACATATTACAAGCGACCGCTATTTCCTCTAGGGCACAACTTGTCATATCAAAGTGGCCATTTAGAAATAACGTCTAACTCTGCCAGACGCTAAATGCCACGCCAAGTTCAAGTAATAAGAACCGGCTACGGCAGAGCAGTTTACAGTAAGCTTTAGCAATTTAAAACTGCCATTATTTTTAATTTTTGCAAAGTAATTCATCTGAAACCGGACTCTGTATATTTATTTATTTATTTATGTGTGTGCATATATATATATATGTATGTATGCATCTATGTATGTATTTATATATGCACGGATGCAACTTGCTCAATTGCTACAAAGCAGGCAATTTTTACGGATGAATAAGTTTCAGTTTTCCCAACTACTGAAATAAATGCATGCATTTTTACTCTTAACAATGAAAATAAACTTTTGTCTGCAAAAACAAAAACAAGGTTTCAAGGTTAACATTGAAAATAGCCAACAACGACATTTTAACATGTTATTTAATTTCTTTTCAAGAAATCAACATCGCTACATTGATACATATATACATAAGCTCGACATCGAGATATTTAGACTATGAATAAATATTTTCTTTTAATTCACTATTAATAATTTTCTTTAATAACAAGAATAATAATAATAATGGTTCAACTTTTTACAATTCAAATTTGCACAAAATATACAAGTTCAACATCGGAAATTTACTAAATATTGCAAAACTTTTCAACCACAAGTTTTGTTAAGTTATTTTAAAATTCTTTTTCATTTCATAAATGTAAATTATGTTTAAAATTTTTACGTAATTAAGCATTTCAAATGCACTGTCAACGATTGTTTAGTTTAATATAACGCGATGCATGTAATATGTAAGAATATGTCATGTCAACTATCAAATTCAAAGACATGCTAAGATTCTTGATAATGCATAATGTTTTTGCCGTTTAAATGCTTTAGTAACCAGTTATTATTACTAGCTCAGAGAGAGAAAGTGTGTGTGTGTGTGTGTGAGTATCTTCTTTCTAAATACTTCAACTGCTACAAACATATCTTTTTCTTCACTATGCCAAAATTAGCTTTTTATTACAGTTTCTGAGAACAAAAAAAATATATACCCTGTGTAATAATAATAATAATAATTAATAAAAAAATTCAAATTGCTCTATTCTTTACTAATGATCAACCAATGGTATAATTAATTTCCAGTTGTAGAATTTTCTTTACACAAACAAGTAAGTGATACGAACAAGTTTGACAGCTTAAAAAAGTTTTTGGTTTAATGTGATGAATAAGCAAATATATCGTTTAAAAGTTTTCAAAGAAAAAAACAGTCCTGTTCAACAATAATACACTATAGTATATTAAACTGTAATAATAATAAGCAACAACAAACAACAGTTAAGCAACTTTATTTATCCTTGCTACGTCGATTACAATTATCAATGACGAACGTTGTTTATGATGATCAAATATTTAAATTAGAACGCAAACTTGCATTATATTATATTATATAATAAATATGGGAAAAATTAATATGTAAATTACTTACTTGCTTTTTCTTGCAAAGCCTAGCCATTCAACAAATAACCACCTTGGTGAAATGATGAAACGCTTTCTCTTGAATCGCGTCAAAATTAGCAAAACGTTTCAAAGTAAGGCATTTTATCAGAGTGGGTCTATCAGAAAGTAAACTTAGCAAAAAGTTCAAGATTAGTTTCTTATAGAAACAAGAAACTATCTATCTACTTTTGTTGCACTGTGTCAGAAGGGGAATTCAGCAAAGTTTGCCTTTTACGCAAGCAGGCAAGCAAGCAAGCTGTAAAAGTAATCTAAGCATGTAGTAAAAGACTATAAACTTCGATTATCTTTCAAAATTGAACGACGCTAAAAATTTTTAACTTGACAGACATTGCATCTGCAGTTCAGATCAATGGCAGTGATTTTTCTGGAAAAACTTTCATTAAGTCAAAATGGAGGCTTTCCACCAACAGACATTAAAATCAGTTGAAATAGCTAATAAAGATAGGCGGCAATAAAAACCACCAACAAATTGTTCCCTTCCTCAAAAACTGAACTCACAACTGGCAACGCAAAGCAGACGCAAGAGCATTTTAACTGCGAAAAATGTAATAAGTGTTCAAAAACACTTCACTTTCTTGTTTCTGGCCGTCACTTTCATTAATAGCTTTAAGAAGGCATATTCAAGCGATTGTGATCAACAATAAAACTTAATTTGATTTTTGTTTTCCTTGGATACTCTTTAAAAAATAAAAAAAATTCACTTCCCAAATAATAAAATATTTCAAAAAATCATTATCCAACACACACACACACACACACATGCACACATTGATATATACATGTTTCCGCATTACATTACATTACATTACATTACATGAACACTTATTATTATTATTCAAATTATAACATTTTTTTAAATTCTTCCTTTCTTTACGGATTACGTGTGTACAAACTTAACTATACAAATCAAAAAATATTAATATTAATAAAAACAGTATTACCGTCCCCAGAGACAATTTTCTTTCCGGCTTTCCGTTCATTGCAACGTCCAACTTGGCAGAGTTGCTTGAACTGCTGCTTCCTGCCATACTGACATTGCTTTTATTACTGTAATACATTGGATTTTTACTGAACGGCGAATCATCTTCCTTATCTAAAAATAGAAATGCAATATTCAATGTAAAATAATCTTAAAGTATTTTTTCTTTTAATTGAACCTTATTCGGGTTAAAGAAAATGAAGAAGATTCAATATATATATATATATATATATATATATATATTGAATCTTCTTCATTTTCAATTATAACTTTTGAACTTTAATATGCATATTTTTTGATTAAAAAAATTGTCAAATACTTCTTAAAAACACTTTTAAACCACCAAGAAAAGACGAATCTGTTTCCAGAGGCAAAGGTGTGTTGGAAGATTTGAGAAATACATGAATTTGATCCATGTTCAAATGGTACTTTTTCACAACACCAACGAGAGCATCTTTCAAAGTAACACCTTTGACTGCGGTTACAGTTTCCACAATTCCATCGTTCGTGTCTGAATTTTCTTGCATTGTAGATTTATTGTCTTCAAGGGAAATTTTCACAACGAACGAATTCTGCCCAGAACAAAGGGTATCCTAGAAAACAGCAGCAAATCAATGTCACAAATGTAGAAGAGTATGGGAAAAGAACAAAATTGTTTTTTTTTGTTTTCTTTTTACAACAAACAAT
The DNA here is from genome assembly GCF_000181795.1 of Trichinella spiralis. Classification (NCBI taxonomy): domain Eukaryota; kingdom Metazoa; phylum Nematoda; class Enoplea; order Trichinellida; family Trichinellidae; genus Trichinella; species Trichinella spiralis. Next base: position 3,316,743 of record NW_003526945.1, on the reverse strand, counting down.
AAATTAACAAATGAAATTTCATTGCACAGAAGCGCATTTATGCTTGATATATAAATGAAAATTTTCATCTTCAAGGCATCTTGAAATTTCATATGCCACGATGCTTTAGGTCACCTAACAAACTTGCAGTAGTAGTGGCTGTGGTCGTGGCAGTGGTGGTTTGGCAATATAGTAAAATAAATTTCCCCTTCTATATATATCCTTTGTACATAGGTGAAGATGTCATTTTAATTACCGTCTGAATTGTTTGAACAAGTAAACATTTCGTATTATATTATTTAAATGAAGTTTTTTTTCTTTTTAAATCATCAAAGATCATCAGCATACAACAAATGTCATTTCAGTCGAACTAATTAAAGATAAATATGACTGAAATCAGCAATTGGTTATTCCAATGGCGGCAATGTGATGTAACAACAAATGCAGTAAACTTTTATGACATTTGCAATTATTTTATGCACAATTTATGACTTGAAAAAGCAATAACTTTTAGTCGGTGTGTTATTCCATTAAGTTTCAAAAAAAACATAAAAACAAATTTAGTATTTATAATGTTGGTGGTGTTTGATGTGCATTAAAAATTTTACAATTTCTTTTTTACTTTACAGCACGTTACGTCATTTTGAAATTCAATTTTTTTACTTACAGAATCTTCATGAATGCTGTTAATAGCTTGTCTGGCATTGCAGCTTCGACTTCTTTTTCCCCAGCTGTGAATTTTCGAAGAAAAAGGACCACCGGAGTTCAATGCCGTAGAAACCGTGGGAATGCCAAGTTTGCCTATGTCTATTTGATTCATCATTTTTCGATCATATATCTAAAAATGCAAAATTATGTACAATGGTAATAAAAACTTTTAATTATTAAAAATTAAAAATTAAGTTCATGCTGATGAATACAGCATTACATTGGTAGAAAATTATCCTTTCTTGCTGTTATACTGCTACTGTCCAGGGCATTAAAATTTCCCTTACAACGCGGGTCTGATTTTATTTGATTTTTGCACAAAAATAAGAAACAATCAACGGATATTTGAGACAACTTTAATTGCATATTTGAAATTTGACAATGCTTTTAAAGACAGAACAGAAGTTGCATTTATTATACGAAAGTGTAAATTTCTTCAATTCATTAAAGTTAAAAATCTAAAAACAATTCAATGCAATTAGCTTTTTTCTTATTTTTTTGGAAATGATCTTACAAGTTTGAGAAAATTATTGACAAATAAATAGCATTAGCCATTTTCTAAAAGAAAAAAACAATAGGCTCAAAGTTCAGGAAAAACAAAAAAACGCTTATGCACAAATGCAGCTTATAACAAACTGTTTGTTTGAAAAATATTATTAAACAACTTTGATACCGTAACTAAACAAAACTTTGACCCTATTTAACTTCGCTATAATGCTAAAATCGATCGATTTAGTCAACAGATTCTGTATCATTTGCTTTTCCTTCAAACAATTATTTCTCTCAAGATACTATCGCATTACCACATTGTATTATTCTATTTTGTGTATAATGTTTCAACTAATGCTACTACCATATTCGTTGCTATTTTTTAATATCGCATCGCAACAATGAAATTGATATTAACCAAATTAGTTTATTTTTGCTTTGTTGCTTGGATATTTGATAATTTTCTTTTTTAAAATAACCAAATATAAATTTCAGTTATGCAAAAAGTTGTTGCAAATTGTACATGCACATTATCAGATTGCACGTGAAAAGAGAATCTTTTCCTTCTTCAATACACACAACTTATACGATAATTCAATTTTCTATTCATGTTTCTTTTTCAATAAACGATAAAAATGTTTCTATAAAATAATATATATATATATATCTGATGTCAAAGTTGAAAAATTTATACATTTTTCAAAGGCTTTATTTATTTTACGCGTGCAATGGAAAATGTTTGCGCATTCAGTGTTTGTTCGTGTTGTTAAATTTTAATATTGATGAAGGTAAGAAAAAAATGTTTGCTTGTTTGTTTGTTTGCATGTAATTTTGAAAAATATTAAATTTTTCTACTCACTTGGTGAGATGAGCATCTACAGTATTTGGTATTGAAACGTCAGCATTGGGTAAGTTTGTTGTCAGGTTGCCAGTGTTGCCGCTGTTTCACGGTTACAACCAGGAATGTTGTTGAGCAGAAGATATTTTTGAAAGACTGAAACATGTGTTGTTCGTGTGTTTAAATTATTATCAAAAAAACTTTGGCTATAAATTAAAAATGAGATATTATAAAGCTTGCCAAATGCGCCAAGAGCGTCCATTCGAGTCGATTGAAAAATAAAAAAGCCCACGCAATTGTTTGCAATGAAATAAATCACTTGTTTAGCTGGCAAACAACATTTCAAAAATAAAATTTATATAAAAAATAGAAAATGAAAAACAGAAGCCCATTTATTTTTTTTACAATATATCGACATAACTTTGAAAATGATTTCAGATTCGTAAAAACATTGAAGGGAAAAAATTGTTTTCAAATTTTGCTGCTTCGTAAAATGAAATGATGGCTAACGTTTTCAAGCAGCTTGTTTGTCCAGAAGTGAAAAAGCTACGAAATCAGCTACATCGAAAGTTCAACAATATGAAATGAACCTTTTTTTTCTTATTATTACACGTTCACAGAAAAGCTTATTTGCAATATTTTAAAAGCAACATACGCATAAAGAACAAATTTTCCAATGCAACATGCAACCCCATTCAGCAAAATTCACATAATACACATTTATATTTATATTTATATGCATGCTAAATTTCATTCAATAATAATTAATATTGTAATTGTTCTTGTCCAAAACAATGATAAATGATTATTGTAAATGCTGAAACAAGAAAGGACATGAAATGTCAACGGTATAATTGAGAAAAATGACATGCCTTACAGATGTTGGATTGAGCATGTGATAAGGTTGAAATTAAAGAGAGAAAAAAAGGTATCTATCCAAGTTGAGCATAGGGTTAGTGATCTTGGAAAGTGGAGAAAGATTGAAGATGTGAAAAGTTGAAAATTACATCTGGCAAAACGATGTGAAGAAAAATTATTCCGTCTGGCTACTACAATCAGTGCAGACGTAATGCCCAACGAACGACCTGTTTCGAGGTTATTGTTTAGCTATGGCAAAACAGGCTGTCAAATTTCCAAAAATCACTTTTAACCAAATTGATTGGCAAAGCTCCTGCGGTGATATTATATATATAAAGAAATATGCATACATGTGTGTGTATGTATGTATGTATAATATTTTTATTATTTTCACCAGTACGAATAAATTGCTTGTAATGCTTCATAAATTATAATGAATGATCAGAACAGTAAAATTGCAAGCCGTTTGGTGATCCCTAGGCAAAAATTTTGCTGAACATTTTGGGTCATGAATTGTGACAAAAATTTTGGACCTGTCTCACGCTGCACGTCAGCAGTGTTGGACGACGTATCCACGGTGAACCCAACTCTTGCAGGTCATATACCAGGCGTTGCATTAATTAACAACGCCTTTAATTATTGGCAAGTCACCTTTTGGTGGCAAAATTTTCAAAGTATGGCAAACTAGAATTTGTCATTGCACTTTGTAACAGTTTGTAACAGATCTATTCGTGTATCTGCACTGCAAGTGCGCACGCGTAGTGCAATTGGAAAATTTTCTGCAAGTTCTTTTTTTTGCTTTGGAAAAAAAGCAAATTATGAATGAAATAAGAGACGAAGATGAAGCCATGCAGAAATTATCGTACCAGGTATCGTGCATCGCCGAACTGCATCCATCCGGCAATGTTCCATTGTTTATCTGTTACTTCAGACAATTTCATCATTGCACGTCCACTGACTGGCTTCTTCTTCACTCGCATCCTACCGGAACCAGCTGAATGAATTGAATAAAGCTTATGTTTTTTTTCGATTGACTACTTGTTTCTTTTCATTAGCATACACGTTGCAAATCGACTGACTCATAAGCTCATGCTTAGCCAACAGACGAGAAAATTAAATGCAGATTGTCTAAATGATGAAATAGTTGGTTCAGAAAAACAGAGAGAGGGAGAGATATCAGATGGCTTAGCACCAGATACATAGCATATTCTTGTCTTCTTTTCGGTGAATATACAAATATGTATTCATTCAATTTCAATTGTACTCGATCAAAAGTGTCACACAAGAAGACTAAATACAAAATGTCCAATGCGAGATTTTTGTTCTGTTATGCTTTTATTTCACACGTATGCTCTCACTGTGGATACGGCTAACAAGCATGGTGTGCGTGCAGGATGCGGATGAATGTAGCTTTTTCTCAAATTCCATTCCTTTTTCCCGTTCAACCGAAAACTTCTTCTGAAAATTACTGAAAATTGTTCGAAAAAAAAATTATCGTTCTAAATGGCTGCACACCACTGGTGCAGCTCCGTCTGTGGAGGATCTTAGATCACGAGGAACAATTCGAATCTTTTTTTTTCTCTTTCAGCTCGTGATTTTTCCAATTTGCAAATGATTCATCTTTCATTGATACACGATCAACTGATTCACCAAATTATTAAGCACGACTTGCTCAATTATTCATCATTAGCACAGCAAATGCAAATTTCTTTTCAACTCGACGAAGAACTGAATGAATGCCCTTCTCAAACGCCGAATAACTAACTGAACAACAAATTTCACTGTATTTTCAAAATTGATAAAAATTCCATTGAAACATAAAGAAAATAATTTTATTTATTAAATTATATATTTTGCATTAGTTTCTTGAAATTAATTTTCAATTTTCATTAACATTTTCTCGATCAAATAAACTAATCGAATTCAATTTGCAATTTGCATTTTTTAAAATCCCTCTTTTTATATAAAATAAATAATAAACAATTTTAAAATTTATTTATTTGTTAAATATTAAAAAAAGACAATTTCTCTAATCTGCAAATGTGCAATGTGCATTCTATGACTCTCCTTATTATTAGCCTTATCTTATTGTGCAAATTCATAATATTTAATCAACTAGATCGAGAAAATAGAAAGAATATTTATTCATATTTATTATAGAGAATGATGAGAAATGATAATCGTTTACTTTTGCTTGTCAGTTTCACTCATTTTCTTCAAATGATTGAAGATAACTTACTGTAATTTAACGAAAAGAATTGTTATGCAGAAACACCTAATAATAAAGTTTTCATTCCATTGTGAACGATTGCAAAAAATATTTGAATTGAAACAAAATTTTTTAAATGAATTCTAAAGCCAATCTCCTTCCACTACATCAAACGGAAAATAATATGGTAATTTACCTAAATCAACAGTAGCACCTTCATCATTTCCAATTAAACAAATCAAGCTTACAATAAAAGTAAAATAAAATCTACTTACAAGACAATTTGATGTTCTATTATTATAATTGTACATAGTATGATAATTTGGAGTAAGTACTATTTCCTTTTTATGGAAAAAAGAAATCTACATTCCTTTACTTTATTTTAATGATTTAATGACATTTATTAGAACAAGCGAAACACGAGACGTGAAAAGCGTATTGTTTTCTTCTAATCAGCTTCTTGATGAAATTTAATATAAAAATCGATTTGTTTGTAGTAAATTAATAATTAAATGATCAATAAGAGAGAAATTGTGTTTTGTAATTTTTGTAAAATTCATACATTTTCCATACGTATGCATATATGTATATATGAATATGCATTTGTGCATATGGATAAAAAGGTAGAGGAATTTTATTGGTTTATTGAATTATACGTTCGCTTAATAGATTAACAAGATTATATGTATGCTTAATAGAAGAAAGTCACGTTCAATGGGCGAAAAGTAGAAGAGAAAGAAGAAGAAAAAGCCCAAAGCAAGTGCACAATTTGCCCAACCGTTGACGTTTGTTTTGTCCAACGAGGAAGAAATTCAATTAACTTGTCATATTGGAACAGTTGCATTTTTATATAAAAGTGCGCTAATTTTAAATTGCAATTAAACCTCAAAGTTGAATGAAATTCAATTTTGATACAAAACAGGCAAGCTGTTAGTTTTATTATTCTCATCTTGAGCAAAAAGAATAAAAATATGAATATGCACTTACTGTTTTGGTCTTTATTTTCAGCAAATGAAGAAAGAATATGGGCAGCTTTTTTCTGTTCGTCAAGGTTTTTTTGAAAATGTACAGTAACTTTTGAAAAATTCAATCTGAGAAATCTGAAAAAGAAAACAAATCACTTGTTTTATGGAAAATTTTTGCAAAAATATTCAACGAATAAAAAGAAAAGTATTGAAATTCAAAACAGCAGAAATCCTTTGATAATTTTATATATTCCATGAGGATGTTCCACTGGAAAGGAAATGAAAAAAAACTTAGAAATAAAATTGAACAAATCATATATATTCATTGTGGGATTATGGTAAACGTGTATGCATAATAAAAGTGTCAACCAGTGTCCACAGCTGACCGACGACCGGTGGCAAAAGCAGAAGCAGTAGCGGCAGTAGAAGAAGAAGAAAAAGGGGACGAATGCAGGCAGAGACGCAATACAAGCGGACATGTCGTACAATAACCGGGCATCGACATTGAGCAACGTCGAACAGACAGCCAGACTGACAGTACTCTACTGTACTGTCCATATTTTGAACGAATGACCCTCAAACTGTTTACAAGTGAAAAAGAAGAATTTGAAAAATTGGTCCATTTTAAAGTTGGAATGAGCAAAATACCAAACGACACCTTTGTAATAATAATAATAGTAATAATAGCCAATGGCTAACTTCATTTATGCAAAGTTTCATTAGAGCAAAGCAAAGGAACGGAAAACATCCGCGACCCTCATTTGGCGAATATTTTCCCAAGACTACCAAAACTTCCCGACTAAATCGTCCACAAGCATTGACTAATTAATTTTCCGGTAAAAACTAATTCCACCAGTCACGTACGATGGATTTTCTATTATTACAATCTATAGCACGTGTACTTTGAAATTGCACGAGTCATTCGAATGACAACTGAACAATTTATGGATCACTGTCATAATTTTGCATTTATCCGATAATCAAACAATGAACGCCAATCAAATACATGGAAACACTTTGCTCGTTCAGAAAATACCTTAATAATAATGATCGTCAATATTTCATCAAATATATATATATATATATTATTTATTTAGATTTGCTCATAAATGAAAATTATTCTACTTTTATTTTGGAATTTTAAAAATTATCATTCAATACTTCGCTCGAAAAAATTCATTGCATACACTTCGATTCCACGTCACCTCATTCAACATGCAAATTTATTATTTTATCAACCAATTTCAAGATATCACGTAGCTGAATGAAGAATAGAAGAGGAAAAATAATTAATCAGTGTTTCTTTTTCTTTTATGAGACTTTAATTTTTACTTTCACACTTCATTTAGATTAATTTTTTGCTCAAAATTGACAAAACTATTCAATATCATCATATTTCATAATCTAGCAAAACAAAAATCATAGAATTATTTACTTGTTGTATTTGTTTTCAAAAAAATATTATTAAATGTTTGTTTTATGCAAATGAATAATTCTTAAATTTCACTTGTATTTGATAGACCGCAGTGAAACAAAGAAAAAGGACCATTATATATTTAGCATGATGGTTAATAAAGTGAAATATTGTAAAATTTATAACATTTCATGCTTGGCCTTTGTCGCGTGCTTTCAACTGAAAAACTATTCGAAATTTGAAAACAGAAATTCAACATTCATAATTTTTTCATCCTCAAATTGTCCATTGACAAATGAAATTGATAATTTTCAATTTAGTTTCAATTTGATTGACAAAAATTTTTCTCCAAATGAAAAAGGTGCATAATATTTAAATGTTAAATTTAAATATTTCAATACAACAGACATGCGGTTGAAGAATAAAATTAATTAGCTGCTTATTGTTGTTCGATTTGATTAATTTCCACTGACAATGTCGAACCTGTTTGAAAGCGGCATGCTTAATAATAGCATCAATTGATGAGTCGATAGAATTGAAAAGATTTGTATATCGCGAATAAAAAAAGTGAAATTAAAATAATTATAAAATTACCAATATTAAAAGGTGATGATAAAATGAACCCAAGTTGATGATAGAGAAGTGGGGAAAAATAGCCACCGTAACATTTTTTTCAAAGCACTACAATCAAGTAGCAGAGGGGATGTAGGGAGGGATGCACAGGGGGAGGGGGATGAAGGGGTATATCAAACGAGATGTGATCAACTGTTGTGTTGTGAAAAGTAGAGATGAGACGGCGACGGGGACAGAGGCAGAGACAGAGGGAAGCAAAGAACGAATAAAAGAATATACAGAGTAACAGAAAGCGTCAGAGAAGAGGGGGCAGGGGAAGGAGAGAAAGAGAATGTCTTTATTGTCCCCTGACCCATACAGAGAGGAAGGAAAACAACTGAAAGCGGCAATATCGACCCCGTCGAGCTGCAACCACTGGCAGCAAAGATCTGCAAAGAATAAATATTGTATGCAAGGTCGCAAACATCGAAACAACTTCATGCAATAGCTGGTGAAAAATCTGGTCAACCAATTGCTCCAACTTGTCCAATGCGGTAAATGGGAGAACTTCACGGCCACCATTGTGACAACAGTGAAAAATAATTCCATTCACTAGCCTCAGTTGACCGGTCTTTGGGACACAATGCTGCTTTTGCACAACAGCAGCATTAAGTTGGAAACCCATTCTAATTTAGCCTATTTTATTCTTCGAACCATTCCAAACATTACTTCAATATTACCATTTTAACCACAATATATTAACAAAATAGAAAAAAAACAGTATCTAATTTAAATTATCATCATTATCAACATCTTCTGTAAAGATCTCACACTAATTATCACTTTACAAGCAAAACGTAGCAAAAGTTCCATTCAAGGTCAATTTTATCACGTCCACAGTAATAGCAACTTTAATGCATTTCGTTTATTATTATTTTTTTGAAATTAATAATTCTCTGTTGTTTTTTTTTAAATTAAAAATATCGCATGACCACCTACAATACATACAACAGCCAAATATATACGTACTGTAGATTCAGTTGTAATTCACTTGGGATCAGTGAGTACGTTACCTGGCACTTGAACATTTTTTATTCAACAAAAATGAAAAAAATTAAAATTAATATTCACTCAATATTAATAATATCATAGAAACGTTTTATTAACGAGTTTTCTTAAAAAAAGTATTTCATTGAGGTAAATAAGGCTCAGCTAAGTTGATGCATTGTTTGGAAAATGTTCACTTGTCTGTGTTGTAATACTTATTTACTTAATTGATCACGTTTCACACATATCCGACATCAATTAATGTACAACCGACTTGAATTTACAGCTTTGATTCAAATGTATTCAAATTATCTGCTGGATTTAAAGCAAAAAGAATAAAAGAAAAGAAAATTAAGAAAATCAGCAACATTAACATTCTATTCTTCCTCCGTTCCCACTTTCACGTATTAGAACATTATATTTCAATGCATATTATGCTTTTCAATGCTTTTTTTTTCTTTATTCTCCCAAGCAAACAAAAACTCATCTTACGAAAAAAATAATTCAACATGAAAGCAATAGAATACTTGTTAATTTTTGATGAAATTTCTTATAATATTAATTTATTCATTTTATTATTAATTCACCATTAAGCTTCAACTGGGTAATTTCATCTCCATACTTTTTTATGCATCAAAATTTTAAATATCGAAATCTTTTTCAATTATATCATTATTTATTTGTACATTGTAAAATAATAATTTGCACTTGCTATTCTATATTTATATAGAAATAAATTTGATATTGTTTTTGTTTGTGATGATGTACAATTTTAAAATTTTACTTACGGATAATGTATATTTAATTTTCTTCATGTTGAAGCTGAGTTTTGTTTTATGCACACCGAGACAACTGTCCGAGTGAAACTTTGTCGAGATTAAATTTACAATTTAAATAGAGACCCATTTATAATAAAATTATATATTATTATTAACTGCATTATTAAAGATTCACGTCAACAGTTTTGTAAACAACTTGGTTAAATATTGTTAGCGTATATTGTTTATTTCTCTGTATTAAGAATAATAATTCAGCGCAACTACTGGTTAAGCCTATTATGTTCAAGGTAGCAGATGATCTAGTAAACTTTATTATTCTTCATCATTGTTGAAAATTGCAAACTTATTTTGTTGTTATTATTTTACAATAATTTTCTTATACAAAAAGAATTTATAGATCATTTTCATAAAAATTCCAATCCATCTATTATATGTTCAACAAGAATGAAAAACAAATTTTTTTAATTCTATTCAATAGAACATTTCCAAAAATTTAGCAAGAATAAAACAGAAGCATGAGCAGTGGTGTTTTATTTTTATAAATATACCCTAGTCGATAAAGCATTGAGTAGAAGTTTGCCAGTCAGCTACCACCACCAATGTTGCTGTCATTTCAACTAGAATGTTTCTGCAACGTCGTTGTCAACGTCGTCGTTCGGTTGAATCTAGCCAACATTATTTATATATCATGCTTCTAACAACACGATTTAACAAAGCTTAATCGATCAATAATTCGTTTTGCGGTGGTTTTCTTAGTCAAAGTAGAAAGTCATTGAAAAACGATGCTTTTGTACTTTTGAATACAAACAACAAAAACAATACTGTCGGTATGTATTTGGTTTACAATTATTAATATATTCGTTGGTAACAAGAAATTGAATGTCGATTATGAATGTTTTCCATGTTTATCAAAAATCAGTTCTACTACAACGAGTGATGTGTCAATTTTTATTTTGAAGTTATTGTAAACAGTTTTGTACTGTAACCGCTACAAAAGGATGTTTGCTTTTTGTGAAATTCAAGTTTTACTTTACATCTTTTATTAAGAATGAAAGAAATTTTTCAATTTTTTTCTTTTGGAATAAATTTTCAAATATAAAAAGTTGAAATATCCATTTTCCAATGTTTATTAACATCGAAGTTTGAACTTCACTAGATAGTGGATTCATCTCCGGAAAAGGATAAAATTGATCGATCGACCTCGTCAAAGTAAACCTTTTTTGCAAGCGGATTTGTTGCTCAGATTTGGAGAAAACAAAGCAAAATAATATTTCACATACAAATAAGCGAATTATAAAGAATTTATCATAATTTATTTTAAGAGAAATTGAAAATAAGAAAACAACAACTGAATATAGCATTGGTAAGAGACGTTGGTTTCGGTTTTGTTGATTTTAACGCTTACGCAACGAACTATGTCAACACGTGCCGGTCGGCTAATTCTGTTCATTGCTACGCTAGCTAGTCAGCTAGTTGGTCAGCTTTGATTAGTTGAATACTGATGCAAATTGCGACATTTAACAAGCATATCAGTGAATGAATGGCAAAATTGTCCACATGAATTGTATCCAGTTGAAAATGCAAACTTTTATTCATTTTCATTTGCTAATTTGTTCGATTGATTGATTTGCTCATGACAATTAATCCTTTTGAAATAATTCATCTCAAGAAGAATATTTCAAGATCATCGTGTTTCTTATGGAAAAATATTCTTGCTTTTCTTTGTCTAAATTATAATATTCACAATTTCATTGTCTCAATATATCTTTTTTTCCTTTTCTAATAATTGCATACGTGCAATTATAATGAACATACAGTTGTTCTCTTTTTTTTAATTCATGCGATTCATTCAGAAACAACAACCATGAATAATAGCGTCAATGAATCAACCGATTCATCGCCTTCATTATTGTCGACTTCACCGCATTGTCTGAACACGAACACAAAGTTATCCATATGCAACATGTTTGCCAATTTATTGCATACTCATTTTTTTGAACCTTGCAATCAGTAAGCATGATTTTGTTCAATTGTATTTCTTATCAAACGAAATATATTCTAATGAATAGCTAATGATAATGTCTGATTGCTCGATCAATTTTATTTCTATTAAATCCAAACTCACTGAACACATTTTAATTAATCAATGAATCAAATTGAAGAAAAAACATTGCAATATTTGTAGGGAATTTTCTCAGAATACTTTCGAAAATATATTTGCTCATATGGAATTGCCTGAAGAAATAAATGCCGAAATGAAAGCAATGTACGACAGAGTAGATTTGTCAAAAGCTGAACAATTTGCTTCAGCAATAAAAGAAGATCAATTCTGGTCCGACAATGATATTTCACTTGTTCTTTTTGATATTTTAATTTTGTTCATCCACAACGGTAAAAATGAAATTAATTCACTTGGCAAATTGATAAACAGCTTCTTTGATTGGATGCGAATTTCAGGCAACTATGATTCACGCTTGCGGCATCTTTTGATACTAGCAGCTGATATGCTTGGAATAACGATGGAAATTTTCAACGAATGTGAAAATGCTTTGATTTGCACGTTGGAGATTAATTCTTCCAAACAAGCCGGCAACAACAATTCGTAAGCATCGAATCGTGTTCGTTGAAGTGTTTTCACGAGGGAAATTTTTCATTCAGATCAACTTCAAGCAAAGCTGAATTCACGGAGAAAAGCAAAAAATGGAAACGAGCCTTGATGATCGGCTTTGGTGGTGTCGTAGGTGGAACTCTAGTCGGTAAATTCAATTGTACACCAATTTCACGATTTTGTTTGTTTGTTTGTTTGTTTGTTTCAGGATTAACCGGCGGTTTAGCTACTCCGCTGTTAGCTATTGGTTTGGCTACCTTGTCTGGCTCTGCGGCCACTTTGGGTCTTGCCACCACGGCGGGTGCGGCCGTGATTGGCAGTATTTTCGGTGTTGCCGGTGCCGGATGGACGGGATACAAGTTGAAAAGGCGATTCGGCGCGTTGGAAGAGTTCACCATTGAAATATTGCATTACCGACGTCGCAGTCTGCACATCGCATTGGCCGTGTCCGGGTGGATCACGGAAGACCATTTGGACAGTTTCAAAACACCCTGGCGGTGCTTGAATGCCAGCAATGAGCAGTATTGTTTGCGATATGAAAGCAAATATTTATTAGAATTTGGCAAAGCGATCGATTACATCTTTTCCGTTGCGTTGTCTTGCGCTATTCAGCACAGTTTGATGGAAACTGCACTCGCGGGTACAGTGGCAGCATTTTTTTTCTGTTTAAACGAATAATTCTGCTGTTTCAGGTGTCATGTCCGCTGTTGCTTGGCCTGTGGGTTTGTTGGGCGTGGCCAGTGTAATTGATAATCCGTGGAATGTTTGCATACGGCGTTCACAAGAGGTCGGAGAACAGCTCTCGCAAATGTTATTATCCCGGCAACACGGTCACAGACCGGTCACTTTGCTTGGATTTAGCCTCGGCGCTAGGGTAATCTATCATTGCCTTTTATTCATGGAGAAGAGTGGCAATTTTGCCGGCATTGTACAAAATGTAATTTTACTCGGTACGCCGGTGGGATGTTCGCCGTGTGAATGGAAGAAAATTTCTCAAGTTGTCGGCGGCTATATCATCAACGGCTATTGTCGGTAATTCGATTGAACAGTGAAATAAAAGAAAAATTTTGCATAATATACTTTTCAGATCGGATTGGCTTTTGAAATTTTTATATCGAACAATGAATCTTCAGTATTCCGTTGCTGGTCTTGAACCAATCGAAAATGTCAGCCCAAGAATTCAGAACAAAGATTTATCACTGATTGTACGGGATAATTTGAAGCGTTTGGAAAAATTTAAATTAGTAATTTTTTTTTACTTTAGGTGAAAAGTCATTCCGACTACGTAAACAAATTGCCGGAAATTTTGAATTTTATAGGAATACCAGTGGACATGTGATACATAAATCAGTGAATATCGTGCTCATTTTTTAAAATTTTTGATTAAATTTTTTTTCAAATTGAATCTTGAATAAAATACAACTTGAAAATGTCAATTGTGATTGATTAATATTTGAAATGAAAAGTAAAATGTGACATTTAAGTCCGTTTGCATAATTTGCGGTACAATCAGCAAATTTGAAAAGATTGCAATTTGTTGAATTGAACTTTAAAATATTAAATGACAAACTGATTTATCATAAAAACTAAACACCATTGTGGAACTGTGATACTTGATCAATTATTGCACTGTGATATGCATGTTTTCCCAGTGAAATATAAAAGTAAATATTCATATTACGTTTTTATAATGTTTGTTTTTTAATTATAAAAGAATTCAATCAATTTTTACACACTAAATAAGCAAAAAAATTATATCGAAAAAAATAATACTTAATTATTCTTTTGTAGTGTTTTCAGTTTACATTTATACTATAGAGCTAATTTTTATTGTTTGATCATTTGAAAATTGGAAAAAAAGAGTGATGCATTCAGTGAACCGATTTTATCATCATTTGTGCTTGAAACGATGCGCTGTAGCGACTTTTCGATATGCGAAATTTTGCATTCCCAATTTGCATAACGTTGCACAACACTGCAGATATGGTTCGCTAGCGGATGGGTTGAATGACGATTGCAGAAAAATCCCTTACATAGAAAATGACAATGCATTTTCAGGGAAAGGCAAGAAAGGTATTGGATTATTGTTTTGTTGATTGATTGAACTGTTGTTGATTTCGATTTGGATTTTGATGAAATTGATGAAGAAATTGGTTTTAGTCTATTTCGAAACTTATGGATGTCAGATGAATTTTAATGATGTCGAAATTGTTCGTGCTATTTTGACGAAGGCATCTTTTGAAGAAACCGATAATGCAAAAGAGGTAATAGGTTTGTTTTTTTTGTTATGCTTGCTTTTTCTTAAAAAATATTTTAGGCTGATGTTGTTCTACTGATGACATGCGCTATTCGTCAAAGTGCAGAGGAGAAAATTTGGAAGCGTGTGAAACAGCTCAGAAAAGAACTTCAATCCGTGAAAGGAGTGAAATATTGCAGTCCGTATATTGGAATATTGGGTAATTGATGCGAAAGCATGTTCATTTTCTCAGTGAAAAAAATTATCCACAAGGATGTATGGCAAAACGAAGTGCACACCCGTCTGGAAGTGAAGTCGGTTTGGTCGATTTGATCGCCGGTCCTGATGCATATCGTGATCTTCCACGTCTCATAGCATCCTGTGAAACTGGTCAACAAGCGGGTAATTGGATTTGATTTGATTTTATATTGAATTAATAAATTAAAATTGATTTATGATATCGGTTTAGTGAACACAATCTTTTCTTACGATGAAACTTACGCGGACATTCATCCCGTTCGTCGAGATTCAAGTTCACAGTTTGCTTATTTGTAAATTTGTGTATTACATGCTGGTGTCTTAGGCTTTAGTTTGTTTGTTTGTTTGTTTGTTATAAGGTCAATCATGCGAGGTTGTAGCAACATGTGCAGCTATTGTGTTGTTCCATTTACACGAGGCTTTGAAAAAAGTCGCCCAGTGAAATCGATTGAAAATGAATTTCGACAATTGTGCGAAGAATTAAGTGATCAAAAATAAGCGACCAATTTGAATTATGATAATTTTTTTTTTTCATTTTGATTTGTTCAGGGGGTGAAAGAGGTCACTTTGCTCGGACAAAACGTGAACAGCTATTGTGATGCTGATCCAAGTTCGACAATTGTTGATGGACAGTTGTATTTGGCGAGCGGATTTGTGAATGTGGTGAAGCGGAAAAAGTGTGGAATTCGTTTTGCCGAACTTCTTCAACGACTTTCCAACATCAACAGCAACGTTCGAATACGTTTCACATCTCCGCATCCGAAAGATTTTCCGGACGAAGTATTTGTTTTTCGGATGAATTATTAGTTTATTTTTTTAATTTGAATTTTATAATCCAGGTATTGGACGTGATTCGAAATCATCCGAACATTTGCAACAGTGTTCATTTGCCAGCCCAAAGTGGAAGCAACAATGTGTTGCAAAGAATGCACCGCGGCTATACTGTAGAAGCGTACATGAATTTGGTCGAGAAAATAAAAGACAAAATTCCAGGTAGAGAAATTTCGTTGTTTTTCTTTTTTTAAATTATAATTTCAAATTTATTCCTCTTCCAATATCAGGTGTAACGTTGACCAGTGATTTCATATCGGGATTTTGTGGTGAAACCGATGAAGATCACGAACAAACTGTACAACTCATCAAAAATGTCCAATATTCGTACTGTTATACATTTGTATACAGTATGCGTGAGGTTTGATTGTTGTTGTTGTTGAAATGATTTGAAGAAAACAATCAATAAAAAATTGTAGAGAACCAAAGCGCATCGTCGTTATTGCGATGACGTACCGATTGATGTGAAAAAAGCTCGTTCGCAACAGTTGCAAAATGAATTTCGTAAAGGGGCATTGATTTTGAACAGAAAATTCATCGGAAAAACGTTGACAGTACTTGTTGAAAAAGTTTGTTTATTTTCGATTTGAAAATGATTTAATTTGAACGATTTTTTCTTTTCAAATTTCCCTCCTAGGAAAGCAAACGTTCGACAGAATTTTGGATGGGACGATCGGATGGAAATTTGAAAATCATTTTTCCCAAAAGTTCAGTGGTGAATTGTTTCGATTCGTCGTCGTCGTCGTCTTCGATTCATCAGCGAAACATTCAAATTGGTGATTTCGTTGACGTTGATGTATTTTTTGTCAAATTTGTACTGATTTAATGATCATTTGAAAATGTTAATAATAATAATAATTTCAGATCAACGACGCTTCGTCAGAAGTGCTGAAAGGAGTTGCCAGGCGAATTGTACCGTTGTCAGAAAGTTGACCAAAGAAAAAACAAGTTAATATAAAAAGATATATTCAAAATTAGTTGATTTTTATAAATAAATAATAAAAATTTGTATCGTTGAAATGTTGTTGCATTTTTCACCACCAACAACAACAAGTCTCTCTGTGTATAACGTTATAATATATATCGTACACGAGAGTACTGTATATCGTTCGAATATGAATATTGTAGTAGTAGTAGTTGGATGATAAGAAAACAAGTTTGATCATCACGTCCCGAAGCACCGTACGTGACCTGACATTTGTGAAGGCTACCAGCCAGCTCGTGCATCGTCCAAATGTGCAGTTGGTAATTTTTATTGGTTATGGATTATAATTATTATTGTTGTTACGGACGATTGCATGTACCGTTGAAAATATTCACTTTGGCAATTTTGTTGCTCGCGACGGTAATTTTTGTCACCATCCGAGGTATGTGGAAAAATGGAAATTGGATTTTTTTGTTGTTGTATCCGATTTGCAAAGTGAATTTCTAGACGGTGGAGAATTTGCCGGCGAATCGAAATTGAATTTCGACGATGGTGAAGTAGTAGAAGAAGAACAGGAAAAAGAAAAAAAACAACTGGATAAACGGATTGTTCTGTTGTTCATTTCCGTTGGTCAGCCAGAATTGAGGTTCCCGGCCGGTGGTGGCCGGCAAAATTGTAGTTTCAATTACGACTGTATCGCTTCGAACGACAAGCGACTGTTGTCGGTGAGTTCGGCGGTAATTTTCGAACTGCGCGACGTCCAATTGAGCAGCATTTTTCTTCCCAAACGGCCCGATCAAATTTTCATATTTTACAGTCGCGAAGCACCGCCCCAGTTGTTCGCCCCCACGTTGGGCGTGGGAAATTTTTTCGACCATTCCGTAACTTACATGCCAATATCTTGGTTCCACTGTCCGTACGGCATGGTGGTAAAGAAGAAGAAGAAGAAAAGTGAAAGTAGTGGAGAAGAATCGTCGACTCGTCGTGAACAACAGCCGAACAATCGTACGAGACTCGCTTTTTGGATCGCGTCCAAATGTTCCACTCATTCGGGCAGAGAGTGGCTTGTTGAACGATTAGCCCGCTACATTCCCATCGACACGTACGGCGCCTGTGGAACACTGCCCCTGACTAGAGAAGCGTTCGACCACGACCAGCAACGGTCGTTGGCAAAATTGTACAAATTTCGAATCGTGTTCGAAAATACCGTATGCCGTCACTACATGACCGAACGGTTTTTCGAAGCGTTGATCGACGGTTCAGTGCCGGTCGTGTTGCGTCGAGCCGACTACGAGCCGATCGCTCCGGAACACAGTTTTATCGCCGTCGACGATTTCCACTCGGCCCAACAATTGGCCGACTATTTGAACTTTTTGCATACCAATCCACGCCAATACGAAAAATACCACCAATGGACTCGGTCGTCCAGGGTCGAATTGGTCCCTTCTTGCGTGTGCAATTTGTGTTTGGCCATCAAAGAAGAAGAAGAGAAGAAGGACAGAAGAACAAGTGGACGTGATTTCGACAACAACAACAACAACAACTTTTACCAGTGGTGGAACGATGAAAACGACTGTCAATACGATTTCGCATCACGTTTTGTTTGAACTGTTGTCTCGGACAAAATTTACAGTAATAAAAACTAGGACGAGCACTTTTTCTTTATTTGTACCTGTTTGTCAATAATGTGACAGTAGTGTATGATTTGAACAATTTCAACTGTTCGCTGCTGATAATGAGAAGAATCAAATGAGAAATCGTTCGTCCACCAAACTTGTCCGAGCGATGTTTTTCCTGCCGCCACTTTTTCGAACAATTTTCAAACTTTTCGTTACAATATACGCGACAAAGGCGGCAATTGTGTAATCTTTCGCAATCATATCGACAAAAGTGAAAAGCATCAAGTCGAAAAGCATCAATTTTGCTTCATTGCCGTAAAAAAATAAACTGGAAAATGCAATTTCAGATGGATCTGTAAAATTGTTCAATTTATCACTTCTCAAATTGGAATAGTCGGTGAGAAATGAGGGAAAAAAAGTTTTTTTACCCCTGTAAAATATACTGCAATTCGACGTGTCTTGAAATTCGCAGTTGAGCAACGCTTCGGTAAATAGTTTGTCTTTTATCAAATATGGCAAATCGGCAATGCACTGGAATCAAAAATTAAAACGAATTTTTTTTTATCCCAACAACAAACAACTCACGTGATCGATAAAGTTGGTCAAAAATTTGTTCATCGTGTAAAACGCTTTGACACGTTGTTCGTCTTCAATTGTCGACAACGATTTTCCATTGTGCATACGTTTCGTTTTAACCGCTGTCTGAAAATAATTCGATGAATAGATTTTTTTTTCAACTTGTCAATTATTTACCACCAATACGTCGAATATATCGTCGTATTGTTTACGAAATTGGGACTGCAAACAGACGGTAAATATTTGATTTTTACTGTTCGGTTCCAGACCACGTTGTTCGCATAGATTTTCCTGAATTCCATCAATCCATCCAATCAAATTTCCAATTGATCAATCAAATCTTGTCACCTACCTTTTCACGTCTGAGCATTTCGTGAATTTCATCCATATCCGCTTCGGCAAATCCATGAACCGATCTACCGTGCAAATAATATCCATAAAGACGATAGCGCAGTGCCAAAACGCTAATCTTAAAATTTAGAGAAGAAAAAACATTACTCAAATATATAGATATTTGTATATTTTTTAAAAAAAGTAAATTACATTGCAAACAGAGCATAAATCGATAAAATAACGAAATTGATTCCAAAAACATTGTTCTGTGATCAATACGTGGAAAATACACTGAAAATACAAGTCTAAACAATAAAATTCGAACAGATTACATTCGAATTTGAAATCTTACTTGAACTGACCATACGATAAAGTACAACGAACCAACTATCGCAAGACGAGAAAGGCTAGTGTCGCATGATTCATTGCTAATTTGTTCAAGTTGAAATCCAGGTTCCACCGATGCTAACGATTCAAAATGTAAAACCTAATCAATAAATTTAATAATAATTCATAATAATGTTGAAAAAAAAATTCAGTTACTTTCAGAAAAAATAGTACAACAATCAACTGAAAACTGTGAGAACTTTTACGATAAGTTTGAATTTCATTCCATTCGTTTGCAATAATAACCAACCGCCAAATGGACACTGTCGAAGCACTAGAACTGATCATACTGGCCGACGATGAAGCTTCCTTTTTACGGGAACCAGCTGGTCGAGGCTTTTCCCAGTCGATGAAGAAAACTTCAGATGTAATTTGTTCAATGTAAAACAGAACCATATCCACTACCTGGACAAAATTGTAAATATTCAAAGCGGTTGGACAAAATTTGAAAATACTTACTTTAAAAGCGAATGCGACAATAAGAATCAAAATCCACAATTTTTCTCCTTCAAACGAAGGCATCAAAACGTGAGGATGCCGTTTGCTCTGAAATCAACGTCCACTCAAATAATCAGACAACAATACAAACCAAACGGTATTTTTTTAATTTTATTTTACCTTGTGAATCATCAAAGTGTAAAACGAAGCAACCGCAATTATGCAATACACAATTGTCGACGCAAACGAACAAAAAGCAACAATAAATTTTATCAATGCCTGAAAGTAATAATTTTCATTTTAAAAAAATGGGGAAAAATTCACTGTCGACTGTTTGAATTACCGCGAAATCTAAAACTCTCTTGCCCGTCTGTTTTGCCCAAGTCCAGGAACGAAAAATTGCCAGCACTACGCACAATACCACCGATACGGTTAGAGTAATTTTCAAAAAAAATGACAAATTGTCCTCGGAATCGACGTACACTACTTCGAAAGTGATCTGAAAATATTAATTTTTTACAAAATATTTTCTTTTGTTTTTTGTCTATTGATAAATTAAAATTAATTTTACGAAAATTTTGGTTTTATTTATGCAAAAAATATAATTGTTTTTGTTTAATTAAATTTGTCATGTCATGCACCGCTACGGCCATTTAAAAAGGTAGTACTGTAAATAGAAAAATTCACGTAATAAAAGATAATAATTTTGATATTGTAACAAAAGATATTTTAACTTACTGGCATTGTTTTTCCATTTTTTAAGCTTTCCAGAGAAATTGATGAATATTCGATTGTAAATAGAGGAGGAACAATTTTTCCATCATTGTATAGCTGGACCGTTGTTCTGGAAGATGCGCGAATCAGACAAGATGTGTGGATTAAAATGAGCGTCAATTTTGATTTACTGGATTGAAATTCTTTTCGCATATCGAACTAATCTATTTTCTTCAACTGATGATTCTTTCGTACTGCTCATGTCGATAAGCCATATTCGCCGATTCAAATGCCAAAGCCACGGAGCGTTAGCTGTTTTTAAAAGCGACAAATCTTTATCTTTAAGAAATTTAAACTCAATTTTGCGTACCAATTTTGTTCGGATAGCCCATTTCTTCTTCATAATTCAAATTCAAAACAGGAACAGGATACAATTCGACCGCGGATACATTTTCAAAACTGTCGTATTTTAAGTCTAAATTGCAAAACCAGTTTGCAAAAAATAGTCAAAACTTAGTCAAAATGTAGCTGCACTTACACACATCAAAAAATACTGTATCTGGCAATTCCTTCAACAATTCTGTACCAATATTGCACTGAAAATGAAGAAGAAGACAATTATTTCACATTGTTTTCTTATTTATATATCATGAAAATAAAATGAATAAAACCAACTAAAAGTTAATGTACAATCAACAGATTATCTAAGGATCAATGCAAATTTTAACCTATTTTGAAATTAGATCCTGAAAATTCTTTTTTTTTACAAAATTACTACACACACACACACACACCTGCTGCATGTAGTATTTTCCAACTTGGAAAGTGAACGCGCGACTTGATCTCGTCAACATGCAGAGTTGTAATGATCCGTCAGTAGCGGGCAACATGCCCAAATATTCTCCAGTCAAAGAATACGCAGCTAGCATAAAGTTTAGAAAACTGGAATTTCGATTTTCACTTTCAAAGCTATACTGAACAGGTATATCCGATTTGCTGAGAATATGTTCCGCTGAATCATGCAAATAATACAACCAAGGCATTCCTTGTGACCTGAAAACTGAAAACGGTAAGTTTTCCATATTTTCATATTTAATAAAAGGTATTTCACTTTTTATGAAAATATGATCGATTAGAAAATTTTGACTCATTTTATAAACTTAACATAAGGTTCCTATTGAAAAAGATAAATTATCAAATTTATTCATCTAATATTATTTTTTTATTGGTAAAATGCATAAACAATGCAATTACCATTCTACAAAAATTTCATTGTCGTCTCTTGTTATTCTCAAAAACAGATCGCAAGCATTTCTTCCATAGCCTCTATTTTTTTCTCCACGTTTATAATGCAAAAGCACACAAAGATTTCCAAGAAGTTGGCATGCGGTTTGATTTTGAAATTTCTAAAACAGAATAAAATAATTCCACATAATATGTGATATATAACAATTTTGTAATGAATTCATTTTCAATTTGGCAGAAAATCTCAATAAAACAATATCTCTTTTCAAACCATATAAGTGTCATTGATAGTTTATTTGTCCATAATATGTGTCATAATTTAATAGAACAAATATTTGATTATGAATATTATCAAAATTATCAAATAAATTTACCCGACACATGTATTCTGCAATGCGAAGATGGTTTCTGAAAAATGTAGTTTCGATTTTTAATCCATTCTAAAATAAATTTCCATAAATTTCCACATAAATAATTGTTTAGTACAGCAACGCACTTCGTGTATGATGTATAGATTAGGTGAATCGGTAACTAAGTCATTTGGATTTACACATATGCCATCAATCTTCAATAGGCAAACAATAAACGATGATGTTATCTTTGAAGTGAGAAAAATACTTACTTTTACATTTGGTGGTTCACAGAGACACTGTGAACCATAAATTATCTGATCGCAAGGAATGCATACGGTTGAATCTGGCCGAGGATGTGTGCCTGATACGCATGGCGTACATGTTACTTTAGGCAAAAGTAGCCCATTCGTTTGACGAAAACCTTTGAAAAAGTTACAAACATTTCACGTGTACAAATGTATTTAATTTGCAAATTCATACTTCTTGCTTCGTTCAATTGGCACGTATTTGTATCTGAAATTTGCCCAATGCATCCCCAACCATCAACACTAGCAATTTGTCCTTCTGAACATGGTGTACATTCAATTTTCGATTGATTGTCAGCCTGCGTCTTTTTATGCTTTTCATCACAACTGCACGATTGATCTGGTAAATGTTAGTTATTATTATTACTTTTTTTTTGAAAAATCAAACTTTCATATCGATAATAATTTCAAGCTGCAAAATCTTACGATCAGCCGTCGCTCGACTACCAGGTGGACATTGCTTGCAGATTAGTTGTGATGAATCGAAATACTGATCCAAGGCACAACTTTCGGGATTGACAAATGTTAAACTGACGCTTTTAGAAATGAATATTGTTAATAGTGAGAAAAAGAAATGCATTACGGCTTTTTTAAATTAGGCTAAAATTTTCAAAATTCAGCATCTGTGTCTAGTGACTGACTGAACCAACAAATACGCGTTTCCATGACAACCTATTCACAACGGTTACTTGAATATATTATACTGTATTTGTTCAAGGATGCTTTTTATATCGTTAAGCATTATTTGTGAAATACTTTAATTTACTCCATTGATTTACAAGTCAGCCTGCATTTATGGTTTTCATTCATTTAAAAGAGAATCAAAGAGCAAAACTTATTATATTCGACAAATTGAAATTCGATAAAAATTTCACGTTATTAGCATGTTGCATATTTGCTTTGATGTTTTCTGCCGCGATGTTACTGCAAAAGCAATTTCACGTCGACCACAAAATTACTTTCACACGAATAAGATTTTTATTGCACATCATAAATATAGGGTCAAAATCACTTTTTCGACTAATCTATGCAATCATCAACTACATGATAAATGAATAAAAATATGCGTAAATGGTGGAACAGCCGTCGTGTATTTAAAAAAAGCTAATCCCAGAACTTAATAGTACCATCCCATCCGCAGGACGCAACTTTGCTAGACTCATGAGGATGCCACAACACGCTCATGCAAACACCATCGTGAGCTTTCCAACGTGCAACAATACGCCTAGTTTTCCAATCCCATAGGAAAATTTTGCCATCCGAATCGCCACTCAGAAGATACCTATAATTGTTAATTCAACATTTAACAACATTATTGTCATAATCGAACTATAAAATCGATCATTTACGAAATATCCGATGAAAAGTCAACACTGCATGCATAGCCAGCGACAATGTGGCCACGGAAACATTTCTTTCGACAGAAACGAATTTTATCATCCACAACTTGAAATATCACCACTCGATTATCCATAGCTTGACAGGCTAGCCACTTTTCTAAATTGATAAATCAATGCAAAATAATTTTCTTCAAAAATAAATGGCAGTTCACCATTTGGAGACATCGTCACTGCTGGCATGGAATACATTCCAGGATCTTGTATCAACTTTGTATCAACAGGAATGCCCCTAAAAGTGTTCTGGTACTACAAGCCGAAGTATTATAAAGTATTCATAAATTCAAAAATACCATTCCCAAATTCGCATTGATTTATCATCAGAAGTGGTGCAAAATCTGCGATTTTTGTCAAAAAATGTTACAGTATTCACGGCACCCAAGTGTCGGTCATATTCTTGAACAATTTCACCACTTCTCAAATCATACTATAAATAAATGTTATAAATATTGAAAACAAGAACCAAAGGGAAAAAATTTTTTCCAACCTGAACGGCTTTTTTGTCCTGCATGCCGCAAATGAATAAATCCTGCTTGTCATCGTCTGGATTGAACTTCACACAATAGGCAACTTTTCCTGGAGTAAAACGCTCTTTGCATTGTCCTGAAAAGATATTTCTCCTAAATAACTAACCAAACTAACTAACAGACATCTTTACCAGTTTCAGTATCCCAAAGTTTGATTGTACGGTCGTAAGATGTAGACAGAAATTGCGTTCCTGCATTATTAAACGATAAATCGCGAACTGCCATTCTGTGCCCCATGTATGTTCGAATGCATCTTCGCCCACGATAAACTTCCCACAACTAAAAATTCAAATCAAGTTTGTCAACTATTTTAATGTAAAAATAAAAACTGCGACATCAAGAAAAATGTACGGTGTTCTTCTCTATTCTATACTATTCTAATTTATGCTTTTAAGAGTAATCTCAACTTAATAGTTTGAACATTGGTTTAAAGTTGCTTCAAGTGACAAAAAATACTGATAATAAAAAGGAAAAAAACGCAGAACATAAACAGAACAGTTATTCCAGTTCACCGTTATTATCATTGATTCACTGTTTGCTTTTAATCAGATTAAACATTGTAAAATAAGCACACTTTAACCGCTTTAAAAGGAATTCAAAACCCAACTGACAGGAAAATGTCAAAACTATTTTTAGGTAAACTTTGTAAATAAACGGGTAAGATGAAGAAAACTGTCAAAAAAATGTTTAACTCGTTATATGACAACAGATTATGTTAAAATTATACTGATGAAAATAACTTTAAATTGTACAGTACAGTAGTGAAATTTATCCTCACTTTGATACGACAGTCTAAACTGCCAGATAAAAGCATGTGAGCCGAGCTTGGGAACCAGCGAATAACTTGAACACCTTTCTTGTGACCTGTCCACGTATGGATTAGTTTCTTTGGTATGTAACACCGTTCCGGAACAGCATCAGCTCTCAAGTTAACTCCTTCATCATGCGGGGCACACATAAACGTTCTGCCCTGATAATCGACAGTATCCGAAACTAAAAATGTATAATGTTACATACAAACAAAGTAACTAACACTTTTGAGACACGCACTGTGCAATAACGAACGCTCCGGTTCATGCATTTCAGATTTCTGCATTTTAATTATTTTCTTGCGCTTTCTGTTCATTTCCTCAATTTCTAGCATTGTTTCCGCATCTGGTGCAGAAATGCGTTGTTCACCAACGTATGGCGCCCACGGTCCAGTAAAATTCTGAACATCGCTGGAATCATAATTTTTAAGCTTTTCCCTTTTTTCTTCAGTTTCTTTCAAACGTTTTCCCGATTCAAAAGCAGTCAAACCATTATATTTAGCAGCACTTTCTACATCACCTATAATACGGTCAGACGGCACATCTGCAGTCGGATCTTTCGCATAACCTACAACAGTAACTAATATTAAACAAGTTTTAATGGGCTACATCAACTTACCGTAACTTTCGAATGTACGTCGTTCATTTTCAAAATTAAAATCATTGATGTGAGCTGGTTCAACAAAACCTGTTAAAGTATTGCGAAGCATCTGCTGCTTCGCACTTTTGAACGGGTTTGACGGACCTTGCTAAAAGTAAAATTTCATAATATCCATTCAACGTAAAACGCAATCATAACCATTTCAACAAATGTTAAAAAAGAACCCCAGAAGTAATAGTGTTCCATAACAAATCTAAAAATAATGAATAAACTCACAAGAGGAAGAAATATTTCATCATAACAGGCGTTGTGCTGCAGCTCTTTTTTCAAATCCACAACATGAACCACCTTGGAATTGTTCTGAGAAAATTCAAAATGAAATCACTGTCGAAAAACAAAATAAACAAACCTCATAAGGAAGTTCAGGTGCTAGGTTTCGTTTTACAAGTGTTCCTTTCGATTTCGAAAAATGCAAAGAAATGTTTTGAAAACTGCCTTTCTCTACTTGGTGCTGTTCAATTCCATCATCAGATTGCTCATCAGAGCTGCTATTGTACGCATTTTGAAGGCACTCAAGTGCATTTAAAGATTTGTTATCAGCTCCACGTTCTTGATGAGCTGAATCTTTGCATTCCATGTTGACAAAGCAACACACCAATGATAACTACAACCAAAGCAGTAACATAACGTTCATTTTAAAAACAGCAACAACTTAACCTCAACAGTCACTTTAAATCATGAAGCAACTCAACGCTTCGAATAAGAAAACCAAATAATATCATAGCAACAAAATGAATAAAAGTAAATAAAGCAACTTATTACCTCAAATGAAACAATACAAATAAAATTTGTACATAATCTTCTACCAGCTCACAATATCAACGGAATCCACTTTTCAAGATGACCTAAAGTACAGTAAGCTCAAACAAAGAAGATATTCAGGTATATATGCAGCGGAGTTCAACATGGATACCACTTAATAGGTTAAATATAATTTCAAAAATTTATAAGTAAATTAATGGCTTTCAGAAGCTTTAATAAATATGAAGCAAAATAGTATATTTTAAAGTATCGTATTCCATTTTTGTAATGCTGTTCACTGTTAAATAGCTGCTAAATAGTTAAATAGCTGTTGAATAAATAAAAATAAAAATAATTAACAGAAGTAACATTAAATGTAAAAAACACAACAATATAATATTATTGTACAATTGATATGGTATTATAGGATGTGATAACATAAAAATGATACTGTAATGAAAGGAAAAACTCATTTTAATACCTGATAATCATTGTACTGTACTATTGTTGTGTTGACAAACGAATACGGATGAATGTCGGTGTGTGCGTGTGTGTATATGTGTGAGTGAAAATATTTTGCGTGCTAGTAAACTTAGTACCGTCAATTTGTCCGTGGTGCTTCTTTGAATCCTCTCTTCAGCTGTTGTGTTTATGTTACCTGATCTTATGTCTGTTGTCTCGATTTACGTGATAATACAGACAAACCGACCAAAAACTCAACAGGTTATGGGTCCAGACTACATAGTATCTGCACTGAAGATCAGAATGGTGAATCGATGAAGCAGCTGTATGATGGATTTCAAGTTTCAAGATGACAAACATGAAAGTGCAAGTAACCGGAGACGCTGGAAAAGGCAAATTCAGCTTGTGCTACGTCATCGTGCTGCCCTTGAAGTCGCCATTCGTAAGAATATAGCACCGTCGGCGTCACCTGCTGGCAGTTATGCTGCAAGTTAGACAAAGTATGACGAGGCACTGAAAGCTTTTGAAAAGGCTTGCTCAGCTTATTCTTGTCAGTTCAATGAATGATGTCAATGTTGAGCTGATGGCTACGTCTAAATCTCCATCGGAAATTTGGCATAATTTGGTTGCTGTGAAGGAACAGAACAGTGGTGAACGTGTGGATAGGTTGATGGAAGAGTTCTTAAAATGTGTAAGAAGTAGAAACGGAAAACATGGCAAGGTATGTCGCCAAGCTACAGAAGGTTTTTTCAGATTTAAATGAGGAACTATAAAGACTGACCGGCACTGAATTGCTTGATATGCTGTTAATGAGCAGAAATATGTCAACGCTGCCTCAAGAATACTTTGAGTTTAAAACCGATTGGGAAAATGGCAGATAATCTTCCTGACTAGCTAACAGCTCAGACATCTCCATATGGTTTGTGCACGTTGTCAAACAACGTCAGAGTAGCTGAAACAAGAGATGAATTGCTTGACGGTGCATTCGACGGCTATGCAAGACGAACTTCTTCAAAGTTTGGTTGATGGATACCAATCAAATTGTTACAAGTCGGGATGTCTTATTCAAGCCAGAGGAGATGGATCTTTCTGTCATCATAAGTGATTGTCAAAGCTGCTTCACCTGAGAAGAATGAAATTGAAGAGAAATATGATCTAAAAGAACTGAAGATGAATTCTTAGCGGTCATCAAAGTCAGAAAAGAAGCGAAATGTGAAACTGAGGTGAAGGCGGAGTAAAAGGATGCAGCACTTGGCAGCAAACCTGTTGGGAAAAAGGCAGATAATCTTTCTGACTAGCTAACAGCTCAGACATCTTCTCCATATGGTTTGTGCACGTTGTCAAACAACGTCAGAGTAGCTGAAACAAGAGATGAATTGCTTGACGGTGTATTCGACGGCTATGCAAGACGAACTTCTTCAAAGTTTGGTTGATGGATACCAATCAAATTGTTACAAGTCGGGATGTCTTATTCAAGCCAGAGGAGATGGATCTTTCTGTCATCATAAGTGATTGTCAAAGCTGCTTCACCTGAGAAGAATGAAATTGAAGAGAAATATGATCTAAAAGAACTGAAGATGAATTCTTAACGGTCATCAAAGTCAGAAAAAAAACGAAATGTGAAACTGAGGGGAAGGCGGAATAAAAGGATGCAGCACTTGGGCACCAAACCTGTTGGGAAAAAAGGCAGAAAATCTTTCTGACTAACTAAAAGCTCAGACATCCTTCTCCATATGGGTTGTGCCCTTTGTCCAACCACGTCCGAATAACTGAAACAAAAAATGAATTGCTTGACGGGTGTATTTCCACGGCTTTGCAAGAACAAACTTTCTTCCAAGTTTGGTTGATGGGATACCCAATCCAATTGTTACAAGTCGGGGATGGTCTTATTCCAGCCAGAGGGAGATGGGATCTTTCTGGTCATCCTAAGTGAATGGTCCAAGCTGCTTCCCCCTGAGAAGAATGAAACCTGAAAACCAATATGTATCTAAAAGAACTGGAAGATGGAGTTCCTCACCGGGCCTCCAAGTCTCAAAAAGAAAACGAAATTGTGGAACTGATGGTGGAAGGCGCGAGTAAAAAGAGGAAGAA
>NW_003526945.1:3271675-3287379 GCF_000181795.1 Trichinella spiralis | reverse complement strand
AGATTACAAACATGAGAAGTGCGAGTAAAAAGAGAGGCTGGAAAAGGCAAATTCAGCTAGTGTTACGTCATCGGGCTGCCCTTGAAGTCGCCATTCGTAAGAATATAGCACCGTCGGGCGTCACCTGCTGGCAGTTATGTTGCAAGTTAGACAAAGTATGACGAGGCACTGAAAGCTTTTGAAAAGGCTTGCTCAGCTTATTCTTGTCAGTTCAATGAATGATGTCAATGTTGAGCTGATGGCTACGTCTAAATCTCCATCGGAAATTTGGCATAATTTGGTTGCTGTGAAGGAACAGAACAGTGGTGAACGTGTGGATAGGTTGATGGAAGAGTTCTTAAAATGTGTAAGAAGTAGAAACGGAAAACATGGCAAGGTATGTCGCCAAGCTACAGAAGGTTTTTTCAGATTTAAATGAGGAACTATAAAGACTGACCGGCACTGAATTGCTTGATATGCTGTTAATGAGCAGAAATATGTCAACGCTGCCTCAAGAATACTTTGAGTTTAAAATCGATTGGGAAAATGGCAGATAATCTTTCTGACTAGCTAACAGCTCAGACATCTTCTCCATATGGTTTGTGCACGTTGTCAAACAACGTCAGAGTAGCTGAAACAAGAGATGAATTGCTTGACGGTGTATTCGACGGCTATGCAAGACGAACTTCTTCAAAGTTTGGTTGATGGATACCAATCAAATTGTTACAAGTCGGGATGTCTTATTCAAGCCAGAGGAGATGGATCTTTCTGTCATCATAAGTGATTGTCAAAGCTGCTTCACCTGAGAAGAATGAAACTGAAGACAAATATGATCTAAAAGAACTGAAGATGAATTCTTAGCGGTCATCAAAGTCAGAAAAGAAGCGAAATGTGAAACTGAGGTGAAGGCGGAGTAAAAGGATGCAGCACTTGGCAGCAAACCTGTTGGGAATATGGCAAATAATCTTTCTGACTAGCTAACAGCTCAGACATCTTTTCCATCGTCGTTTCACGAAGCAATGTAATCCGTTGAAGCCGCAAATTGGCCCGATACTGTGAAAGAAGAATATTTCCTCGAAGAGAACTTTATGTGAACATTTATCGATTCTGTGACTGGCAAGAAAAACTTTGTACATTCGCTAGGTTTTTGGCATCAAAACTGAGGCTCTGCCATAGACCCGTTTCCAAAATTTCCTTCAGCAGTTGATAATTGTTTCCGAGCACAGGAATTGTTGGTGAAAGGAACTATTCATGTTGAAATCTGGTATTCATTATACTGTACAAACCAGTGGATATTTGTATATATTTGTGTGTGAAGTGCCCTGTTTGCTAATAAAGTCAGTTCCGTCAATGTTATTTTAGCGCTTTTTTGAATCGTTTCCAGCAGCTGGGATTGTGTTTCTTCTTTTGACGTATGTTGTCTCGATTTTCGAGCTATTACATATCAAACTGACCGAAGCTCAACAATTATGAAAGTAATTTATTAATTTCCAGCATTTAGCATAGCTTATGCGCATGAAAGTAAATGTAAATGTTCAAAAGTTTCGACGCCTGCGCACAACAGAAAAATATTTGCAGAATGAAATAAAACTTTAACCGATCTTATTTATGCCTTTATTTCGTTTAAAGTGACGTGGCATTAAGTGTTATTTAATTTGGTGTTACCGAAATTGCTTGTAAACTTAAAGGTTTTTTAATTGTAATTTATGTAAATGTACATTTTTGAGATTTTAATATTGTTGTTGATATTATTAATTTTGTTGGTACTAAATAATATTTAATATCAAATATGTATTTGTTAATATTATTAAAGAAAATATAATTAAATGACAACTTTTCGCATTTATGTCTTTTCTGAACTCTTATTTAACCTCCCTAATTTTCACAAATGCAAAAATAACGAGTTCGGCCATTTGATTTTGTATATAGTCATTTCAAAGTTATTTGAATATTTCTCAATCTCTTGTGTGGCAAATTAACGGCATTTATTTGAGCGTCTGTTAGAAGTGCCGATAACAAACAAGCTAGTTATACTTTTTGCATTATTCTAATTTTTGAAGTCAATCCTTCTGTAGCAGATAGTTTATTTGGCAACAGGGATTCTTGGAGGTGAACATTCGTACATTGGGGATCACATTACCAGTGACACATATAATAAAAGCTTTTATATCATAGCACAGGTATCATGTCATGTGAGAACCACTTCTTCAAGTGGAAAGCACTTATAAATGGAATGCAAGTAGAATAATTAATTGTTGACAAATTAGCATACAAAACATAGCAATATTGTCAGAAATGGAGAATATTTTCTGAATAATAATAGTATTGGTTCTGTTGAAGCGCATTAATTTGAAAAATTTGTATTTTCCACGTGAATTATTTTTAATTTTGTGATTTCACATTAGTTTAACTTTTTTCCACAAATAATGTCTGCCATAGAGTATCAGTTTCAATTATTACTAACAACAACAGCAACAGTACATTAATATGAATATTCCTACCCATCTAAAACAATGATGCAACAAATTTATTTCAAAATTTCCTACACCTTAGATACATTTATTACTATTATTATATATGTTATTATTGTTATTATTTAAATGGTGTTTTTAATCAAAGATAAATTCATCATCATCGACCCACCGGAAAACCGGTTTTTCAGCAGCTGGAGCTGAGTATCATCAGTTAAAATTTGTAACATAAGGAAGAATAGATTGCTGTTCAGGGAATAACGAAAATTCTTGACCAGGTAGAAAAAAAGTTGGGCAAAATGGCGGGCAATTTACTTCCAATCGACTAAAAGTTGCGTTGCCATGGCAACACAACCCATTAGTTAAGTTTAAATAAAAAAACATCTTTACAGTACACGTAATCAAGTAAAAGCAACAACAATTTTTACAATATTTTATTAATATTTATTATAAAAATAATTTATTTTTCCGTTATTATCATCGCTTATGAAAAAAAATAGTAAAAGTTGAAAATATTTTATCAGCAATTTGATAATTTTGAATATTATAATTTTTTCGATATATATATATATATATATATATATTCATCATTCATTGTTGGAAATATTTTCAAATTTAAGAAAACAATTAGCATCATAAATGAAAAATTATAAATGTGGTAATAATAATAAGATGGATAATAGGATATCCGATCAGTAAATTATGATTTTTTGCATTGTTTCCGTCAGTTTTCATCTTCCTGCTTATTCTCTGCTATAGCTCTTGGACTAGCAGTACGTGGATCCATTGGTCTCGTTTCCTTTAGGCCTAGGCGTTTGAGGATGCTTTTTAGAGAACTGTCTACAAACACAGCCACTGTGTTTCCCCTAGAAACTGGAAACTTTTTTCTTATGCTTTTAACAGTGCTTGTAATGCGCCATTTGGAAACGACAGACGTAGAGATACCATAATTCACCGGATATTTTTTGAAACTTCTAAAAATTGTGAAAATTCCTCATTTTTTTAGAATTGTTTTGTACAACTTTATGAATATGAAGAAAAGTAATAAACATTTTCATATGTGAGCATACAAAGATAGAGTTTAGTGAAAATTATTTCAAGAACGGTTATTGAGTCTATTTGTGACAATTTAATTCATACTT
The DNA here is from genome assembly GCF_000181795.1 of Trichinella spiralis. Lineage (NCBI taxonomy): Eukaryota > Metazoa > Nematoda > Enoplea > Trichinellida > Trichinellidae > Trichinella > Trichinella spiralis. The sequence continues at coordinate 3,283,787 of NW_003526945.1, read as the reverse complement.
ATATGTTTCGTCAACATTATATCCACTTTCAACAGCGAGCAACTGGAACTGTTTGTGCAGTTGAAAAGCGGTGGCTGTCTTGCCTAAACCAGCTTCAATTTTGATATTCATCCTTTTCTCTCCGCATATAAGTATATCTTGGTATCCTTATGAAAATAATTGGTAAATTATCAAATAGATGATGATCACTTGTATTTCCATAATGTTACCTTTAATGAAACTAGTAGCAGCAGCAATACATTTAATGTGGGGTGCTGAAATCACACTGCTGATGTTGTAGTTCGCATCACTGGCTGCTATGCCCATCCGTAGGGATCTTGTTTCTGTGCTTGTCATAAACGGGCCACTGGGCTCGTACGGCTTTTTTCCCTCTAAAAGTGGACTTCGGTAAATATCTTTTTCTTAGAAGAATTTTCATTACTGTAATAATGATTACCTTCCTCAAGATGTCGAGATAGTATATCGACTTCATCAACAAGAACAAACCACACCCTTGGAGTGGTTTCCCACCAATACGCCAATGTCTCAAATCTTTCGAAACCGATTTCCGCCATTGTAACTACGAATTCGAACCGCTCAAGCTGTCTGCGCAGAGCAAAAGAATTGTTGTTGAATGAAATTGAAACTAAAAGCGATCTTATTTAAACTTTTATTTGCTTTAAAATAACATTAAAACAAATATGAATAATTTAAAGTAAGCATATTTGTTTATAAATATTAAATTTTTCAATATTTAATATTAATCCAGTATTCAATGCCTATATAAATATTATTAATTCCGCCATCATAGAAAAAATGTTTATGATTAGAAATATTTGCGTTAATATAATACAAAAAAATACAGTCATTATTTTACTGGTAGCTGTTTGCATAAGTATATTTGTTTTTGTATTACGTCCCTGATTTTCACAAATGCAAAAAAAGAGTTCGATCGTTTGATTTTATATCTAGTCATATTTAAAGTTATTTGAATATTTCTCAGTCTACTGTGTCATAAATTAACCGTATTTATTTGAGCTCTGATTATAAATACCGATAACTAGCAGGTGTATTCTCAATATTTGAACGTGTCATTTTGCGTCGTTCCTTCGTAACAGATAATTTTTTGCCAACAATGATTCTTCGAGGTGAACGCGTGTACTTTGGAAATTTAATTTGCTGCCAGCTAATGTGAAAACAGTTACATGATAGCAAGGATGTGAAGTATAGTGAGAGTCACTTCTGATAGTGAAAAAACATTTATAAATGAATTTTACAACGAAGAGAATAGTAGTTGATAAATTTCCATACAAAACATATCAATATTATCCCAATAAGCGCATTAATATAAAACAAAATTGTTTGCATCCTCTACCTGACTCATTTTGAATTTTTGATTCGAATTAGTTTTAGTTTTGTGCTATCTACAGTATCGGTCACTGGACATCCGCATCCGTTATAAACAACTTCAACGGTGACAATAATATCAATAGCTCTAAAAATCTGAAACAGCGATTAAAGGAATTTATTTAGAATTTCACAACACCTCAGTCATATTTCTAATTATGATTATTATCATTTTTATGTAAATGGCGATTTACAGTCAAAGATAAAATTGGTAGCATCGAGGCACCTGAAAACTGGTCTCACAGCACTTGGAGCTGAATGTTATCAGTTCAAATTTGTGAAATAAGAAAGAATAAATTGCTTTTTGATGAACAATAAAAATTCTGATCAAGTAAAGAAAAAGTTGAACAAAGTTCAACAGACTGTTTAATTGAATCCACTCCAGGCTGTGTCAACATCGCAAAACAACCCATTTGTTGAGTGAAAATTAATAAAAAAACATTAAAGTAAAAATAATCAACTGAAAATTGTATCAATTAATACACTTTTGAATCATTATTTACTGTTGTTGATGAAGTAACAATACAAGTTCAAACCTGATATTCATTATACTGTAATACTGTGGGGATATTTATAGGTATACGTATGCATGACTGAAATACCTATCGTGCTGATGAACTCCGTTCTGTCCATTTCTTCGTTATGCTTCTTTGAATCCTCTCTCCAGCTGTTGTGTTTATGTTACCTGATCTTATGTCTGTTGTCTCGATTTACGTGATAATACAGACAAACCGACCAAAAACTCAACAGGTTATGGGTCCAGACTACATAGTATCTGCACTGAAGATCAGAATGGTGAGTCGATGAAGCAGCTGTATGATGGATTTCAAGTTTCAAGATGACAAACTTGAAAGTGCAAGTAACCGGAGACGCTGGAAAAGGCAAATTCAGCTTGTGCTACGTCATCGTGCTGCCCTTGAAGTCGCCATTCGTAAGAATATAGCACCGTCGGCGTCACCTGCTGGCAGTTATGCTGCAAGTTAGACAAAGTATGACGAGGCACTAAAAGCTTTTGAAAAGGCTTGCTCAGCTTATTCTTGTCAGTTCAATGAATGATGTCAATGTTGAGCTGATGGCTACGTCTAAATCTCCATCGGAAATTTGGCATAATTTGGTTGCTGTGAAGGAACAGAACAGTGGTGAACGTGTGGATAGGTTGATGGAAGAGTTCTTAAAATGTGTAAGAAGTAGAAACGGAAAACATGGCAAGGTATGTCGCCAAGCTACAGAAGGTTTTTTCAGATTTAAATGAGGAACTATAAAGACTGACCGGCACTGAATTGCTTGATATGCTGTTAATGAGCAGAAATATGTCAACGCTGCCTCAAGAATACTTTGAGTTTAAAACCGATTGGGAAAATGGCAGATAATCTTCCTGACTAGCTAACAGCTCAGACATCTTCTCCATATGGTTTGTGCACGTTGTCAAACAACGTCAGAGTAGCTGAAACAAGAGATGAATTGCTTGACGGTGCATTCGACGGCTATGCAAGACGAACTTCTTCAAAGTTTGGTTGATGGATACCAATCAAATTGTTACAAGTCGGGATGTCTTATTCAAGCCAGAGGAGATGGATCTTTCTGTCATCATAAGTGATTGTCAAAGCTGCTTCACCTGAGAAGAATGAAACTGAAGACAAATATGATCTAAAAGAACTGAAGATGAATTCTTAGCGGTCATCAAAGTCAGAAAAGAAGCGAAATGTGAAACTGAGGTGAAGGCGGAGTAAAAGGATGCAGCACTTGGCAGCAAACCTGTTGGGAAAAAGGCAGATAATCTTTCTGACTAGCTAACAGCTCAGACATCTTCTCCATATGGTTTGTGCACGTTGTCAAACAACGTCAGAGTAGCTGAAACAAGAGATGAATTGCTTGACGGTGTATTCGACGGCTATGCAAGACGAACTTCTTCAAAGTTTGGTTGATGGATACCAATCAAATTGTTACAAGTCGGGATGTCTTATTCAAGCCAGAGGAGATGGATCTTTCTGTCATCATAAGTGATTGTCAAAGCTGCTTCACCTGAGAAGAATGAAACTGAAGACAAATATGATCTAAAAGAACTGAAGATGAATTCTTAGCGGTCATCAAAGTCAGAAAAGAAGCGAAATGTGAAACTGAGGTGAAGGCGGAGTAAAAGGAAGAGAATTCTGAGCAGGTACCTTCAACTGTGAAGCAACAGGAAGCCGTACTTGGCAGCAAACGTGTTGGGAAGATTCCGAATTATCTTTCTGACTACTTTCTAACAGCTCATACGTCTACTCCGTCGTCTTTTCATGCGGGCACAAACGAAATCCTGACGAAAGCTGTGCCGAACATCCGCTTGAAAAATTGCGTCAGCAGTTGGGAATTTTTTCTGAGCATGTGAATTGTTGGAGGCAGTGTTGATGAATGGGGCAATTCATGTTGAAACCTGATGATCATTGTACTGTACTGTTGTTGTGTTGACAAGTAGATGTGTGTGTGCGAGAATACCTCGCGTGCTATTAAACTTAGTACCGGAAATTTATTTGTGATGCTTCTTTGAATCCTCGCTCTAGCTGTTATGTTTGTGTTACCTGATCTTACGTCTATTGTCTCGATTTTCGTGATAAGAAAGATCAAACTGACCAAAAACTCAACAGATGTAAACATCCAAAATAACGGCATATATTTATTAATGAGTGATCGTGTATTTTAACACAATACAATGCAATACATTACAATACAACATAATAATAATAAGATATAATAATTAATATGTTGTGAAACAAGTATATGTTTTTCATCCAGTGTAAATAATTTATGAGATTAGCTATAGTCACATTTGAGAAATATTTGCATAAGTGAAAAAAAAATATCAATTTCTGCTCACAGAATCATGAGGTCTTATTTGAGGTCGCCGCAGTTCGGAGTAATCGCAGAAACTGATCTGCTTTCGTCTCAAATTCTCCAATTGTTAGATTACTTCGACTATATATACCAGTATGTAGCCCTGACTCAGTTGAGGATAATGGTAGTTTTCTGATATGTTCACAAAATAACCTTTCTACTTGATGCATTTGCTTTCCTTCCACTTCATGATTTTCATCTGGAGTACTTTCTTGCTTGTCATTATCAGATGGTTGTTTTTTATGTTTTATATTGCAGCTTTTATATTTTTGTGGTAACTTCGCCGTAGCATTTTTTGCTGATGATGCATCCTGTCTTTGTGGTAACTTCTTCGTACTTTTCTTTACAGTTTTGCTAATTTTTTTCCCCTTATGTTTATTATATTCGTGCGCATTTTTAAAACCATTTTCCTTCGCCTTTTTAAATTCTGCAAATAATTCTTTTCCTAATATATGCTTTGCTGGTTCCCAGCTGTCATACCTTAAATTGAATTTCAACTGTAAAGCTAATAATTTTAAAAACTAAACTCACTTTTCAGAATAGCCTTCCCAACGCACCAAATACTCCTTTCTTCCCTAAAAATGAAACTGCTTTTATTACAGAAATAGAATGATTGATAATCCAGCCTGCTAAAATGGTAGTTACCAAGATCATAAGTAACCTAAGCTTAAAATAAAAACATTAATTTAAAATTGGCGTAGAAAACGAAAGAAAAATATACAATGCTAATAGTGACATCAACAACTTCAAAAAAGGTTAACATTCACATAATTTCATTTTCCAATTAGTAGCTAAAGGAAGTACAAATTACTTTAATTACACATTAAAATGACTAAATAATGTAGCTTTATGCCTGCGAATGATGTACGTACGTTTCGGACACGTTCATTCATAATGCATTCAGCCATAAATACATCACCATTTTCTTCAGCCATTCTGCAAGTGGAATCTTTATGGCAGAACAAGGTAATCTAAAATATTTCCATAAAAATATCAATAAAATAAAAAGAATATGTCGATAACTTTATTAATGCAAAAAACAAAACAACATTACAAAAACAGTGTACTGTAACAAAATCCTACTTAGCCAATTGTTAATCACATTCAAATTGAAACATGCATAAAGTTCATATACAAAACATTATCAACTTATTTTATCATGAAATATCATTTGTTTGTAAAATTAATTAAAAATAATATATTTAGCCGAAACACATCTTTTCTTAAAATATATGACATGCGACGAACAAGAACAAAGTAATTGCATAAAAATAGCCATAGCAATACCGTAGATATGATTTTTAAGTAACGTTCACCGATCAACTCAACGTTTGAATGCACGCATGCATATATTTATTATTTTATCTAAAACAACAGGCAATAATTTTTAATATTTCAGAATTTGAATTATATTAATATTTTCTCCTGCTGGAGTAAAAAGAAGGCTGTGATGTGATGTTGGTATGGTGGGATTGTTCTGATGTATAATTAGGCTGCCACACAGATGGCACCTTCTTTTAATTTCACTTTGCTCACTTTATTATTGCTATCAATAACAACTTTTGACCATAGGTCAGCATTTGAAAATATTCAACATTTCGATTTTCTTGCTTTATTTGCTTTTATGTTTTCCATGGCAGTGGTCCATTCGACTTGAAAAGTTTTTTTTCATTCTACTGCATATTATACTTGAAAATCAATTTTGTAATTTTTTGAAAATTACATATTATGCAAATTATTTACTGCTTTATTATCTTTTTCGTGGTCATATAAATTCGAGTTTCAATGCACATCAAATTAGTGGGTCAAATAACGCCTGCTGCGTGGTGTCTGTCTGTTATGCAAATTAGTGTCGGTTGAAAACTACTTTTCCACTAGTTAATGCGTAATTTTCGGTCGACTGAAGTTGCTGTCAGTTGAAACTCGTAAACTTTTTTCTAGCAGTAAATTTGCATAAAATTTGTTCTACTCTGTTCATTGCTTTCACAATTTTCAAACAAGCATAAAAACATTGTTGAATTTGATTTATTTTTTGTGCCAGTAATTTTTTTGTCCTTTCTTCGGTCACCGCTCGATACCTGAGTGTCAGTGTTTTGGCGCGCACTGTATCTGGGTCAATTTTGAATTTTCATTATCACTCGGCGGCGTTGGTTGCTGTTTTCCAGTCGTTCACTTTGTCAAATTATCACCGTTTGATTGGTTTGTTGCAAGTTGATGGACCTGATGAATTTTTCATTTTATGCAAACGTTTATTTTTTAATATTTTCAATATGATTGATAAACAGCACTATAAAGCGGTGTTATAATAATGGAACGTTATGTGCATGTTGAGTGTAAAATATTTTTTTTCACTCAGCTTTGCACGAAACAAGTATTTTCGTCGTGTCTTGACGAAAAGAAATAGTGTAAATTAAAGACATGAAAATTTGCATACAATTATGTGCGTGCATCGTGCGTTGTTTGCTCTGTGAAGTTCATTTGGTGTGATCATCGACTGACGGTGTATGACGACTGCAGCAGATTGGTGCTTTTTTTTCATTGGAAAATTCAACGTGGATCATGAAAATTAATTTTATTTAATTTCTCGAAAATTATTCATCATTTTTCAAATTTGCACAAAAAGAAGATGAACCTCAATAATGTGACTCGCCTATTTTAGTAAGTTGCATTTTTTAATCTGAATTTGATTGTTGTTGTTCAAAAATATGGCCGTGTACAAAGTTTACTAACTCAGAATAGATGGTATTTGTAATCTGTTAAAATTTCAGGTGTAAATTAATGAGCAGTTGATTGGTGTCTTTAATTTGCATGTTCAGCAGTTGGAATAGTGTATTTATTGTGAGATGTAAATAAGTCGATTTAGCTTAGTCAGACTAGGTGGAATAACGTTGAATGCATATTGTTTGTTCGTTATGTGAATTAGCGTCGTCTGAAATGCAACTTTCCAATAGTTAAAACAAAAACAGCAAAACATAAAATTCAAAACATTACCATGGTTGCCCACTATATTGCCCAGTCTCTGTTTTCGCACACGATTTTGTACGCACGAGTTCTGTTTATTTACTTTATTTTAAAATTGAAAATTAATCTGCTTTGGTTGGATTTGAATCAGTCATTTTGAATGGTCGTTTTTTATATCATGACTGTTTAACTGTTTTCTGGATTGTGTATATGTATTTAGCGATTAAAATGAAAATTACAGTACAGTGTAAAACAGCAAAATAAATTATAAAGTAAAAGGGCATTTCAAATGCACCTCAAAACAGAAAACATTAAATATATTAACGGGAAATATTTTTCAGTTTTTGAAATTTGAATATTTCGTTAGTGGAACAGTAGTGATAATAAAAGTAAATCAGAAATCAATGGATAATAAGTGATGATGAACGATAGGCGATGAGTTGATAATAAGGGCGAAATCACGGCGTAATATTAACTGCAGCTTTCTCCTCCGTTTCATCCTGGGTCGCATTTTGCAAGGAATTCGTTTGATTCTTCTTCCATCATGAAATAAAGGGAAGTAACGATTTATGTTCTTCAACATTTTTACCTAAACGTTTATATGATTACACTTTTTTTATTTAAATTTCTATTCTTACGTATTTTCTGTACTTCTTCGGAATATTGAAACGGAAAATAAGAATTATTGCGCTGTAAAACATCCATGCCACGAAAAGCATAATAGTAATTGCTCTTGCTAAAATGTTAATTATTGTACATGAATGATAATAATTTCAAAAATTTTCCTTTTGCGGGTTGAACATTATTTTACGAAAATACTGCACTAATTATCATTTAATAGTCATTTATAGAAAAGTGTTAATTTTTCACGGAAATTATGGAAAACCTATCAAAATTTATTTGAGTGCAGAAAATTGTTATATCGCAGTTTAACATAATTTTGGAATTAATACTGAAAAGAAATTTGAAAAAAAAGAGACTAAATAAATTCTCACCTATTTTCTTGATCCATTTTGCTTTGAACAACAATTCATCACGCTCATTCGGTTTTTCATGAAATTCCCCCCTATATCTGCCATTACCTATTAGAACAATAAATTATGAAATGTAGTGAGAAATGAAATTGAAAGTTTGAAAGTATTCAAATTTTTATCTATTACTTAGTGAAATGGAATTTTGTTTATGGAAAGTTTGAATTTGTATCGTGCAGTTTGCAAAACATTAAAACAAAACTGAGAAAACAGTAAATAAATGACTTGATGTGATATTAAATTTTTACGATTTTATATAATTCTGAATGGTGACAAATGATCAATAAAAAGCGTTTATACTTTTTCCAGATAGATTCAGCATTTTTTTGATGGCATGAACATTGAGGCATTAAATGCAATGACATTAATAATAATAGATGCATGACATAATGACATGGCTCAGAATGCATGGCATTAAAATGCTGGCAAGTTGAATAATATTTTTATTATATGAATGAATGAATGAATGAATTATAGATCATTTAATGGGATATTTTCAAAAATAGTAATTTACAAAAGTAGAATGAATTATAAAATAAAAAGTTCAAACGCATTGCAAATGCATGTGAAACTAATAAGTATTAAATGTATCAGCAAATATTTTTCTAGTTTTGAAATTTCAATATTCTGTCAATAGAGCATTGATGATAATAAAATTAAATGATGAGATATCATTGTGGATAATGAGTGATAATGAATGAGATTGATAATCAGGGCGAAACCACTGCTTCATTCCAACTGCAGCTTCGTCCCCTTTTCAATGATACGGTTTTCTTTTTGACCAACTCTTCTTTCAGATTTACCACTTTGGGACAGTAACGATTTGTTTTGTCAAATATTCTTATAAGCTAAATATTTATATTATTCTACTAATTCTGTAATTACACAAATTGTGTTCTTACATATTTTGCAAATTTCTCCGGCACATTGAAATACAACAAAACAAGTACGTAGGATGGGATGAGGCCAATTATGAATATGATAATGACTATCCTTACTGAAATGTTAATAAAGCGTTTATTATTATTATACACGAGTAATGGTAATTTGAAACATGGGCATTTTTCTGTTGAATATTTTTCGCTCTAATAATTAAACAATAGTCATTTATTTATTTAACAGTTGTTTTCCACAAAATTTATGGAAAAGCGAACATAGATTATTTGAATTCAGAAAATTCGAATATAGCAGTTTAGCATTTTGGTGTTAATATTGAAAAGAAGTTTGAAAAAATGAGAGTAAATTCTTACTTTTTTCGACTTTTAGCTGTGCTTCGAAGTAGTCATCAATCGTTTTTTCTTGTAATTCTTTCTTGGAACGTTTATAATCTATTAAAAAAAATTTTATATAATGTAACGAAACTGAAAGTTTGAAAGTATTCAAATTTTTATCTATTAATTAGTGAAATGGAATTTTGTTTATGGAAAGTTTGAATTTGCATCGTGCAGTTTGCAAACATTAAAACAAAACTGGGAGAACAGTAAATAAATGACTTGATGTGATATTAAATTTTTACGATTTTATATAATTCTGAATGGTGACAAATGATCAATAAATAAATATGCGTTTATACTTTTTCCAGGTAGATTCAGAATTTTTTTGATGTCATGATCATCGAGGCGTAACTGCTGTTGATCCATTGTTTCATCATGTATGTCTCTAATTTTGTAATTCTGCTCTTTTTCTTCAAGAGTGACTTCCATTTCATTGTATGGTCGTGTGGAATTCAAAATGCTCGCTTAAATTTCATGCAAGACATATTAATTAGTTAATGAATGGATAAATTTATCTGAAGACAATATTTGAAAATCTGTTACTTTCATTTGTTTGGTTGATGGCGCTTCTCACAAACGTCACCTTAAAGTTGAATTGAAATTATTTTATGTTAATACATTTGTGCAATTGTTTTGCTTACATTAGAGAAAACAAACAGCGCCAAAATAAGCTTAGAATAATTGCACATTCCCATTACGGTTTTCATTTTCTAAAAGCACCAGTTGATTAGCGAATAGAAGAAGAATACAACTTTGATGAAATTCGATTATTAATATTAATTAGGCTTTAGATTTAGTGATCGGTATTTGTAAATGAATAAAGTAGAAATTTGAAAGTGATCATTAGCAGTGAAAGGATGAGTTGAAAAATGAAAAAATGGAAAATTATTCTCCTTACCTTCTTCTAGCTGGCACAGTTCTTGTCGCTAAAAGGGTCTCACAATAAACTTGAATATTTTTTCTCTTCATGTCTTTGCTTTGTTTTAAAGTTAATATTTTAAAGTGTTCATTTCACGTTTAAATTTAAACTAAAACGTGTTCTCTTTAAAGGTTTTTTATTACTAATCAATTCAAAGAATTTTTTTAAATTTTTTAGCATTATTTTTGCAAATTTCATTTCTAATTGTTAGAACATAATGATTTTCATATTATTTCAATGTCGACTGTTATTTGCTTGATTGTTGATCTCAGTTCACCGATTCCAACTGCTGGACTTTTGCTTCAGCATTTTATTCTTTAGGCTTGCATTTCTTCATGCGCTTTAAATACAACTTTTTGTGGCATTTCATCACTGATTTAAAAAGTGACTAATTGAAAGTATTTTCACCTGGTATGGTATCCTGTGGGTTAGCTTCGCACCGGGATATTGGCTTTCCAGAAGAATAATAAAGGAAGTCGATAAAAAGAACGAGAAGAAGACGATACTCATTTTTCCCACTGTCGACAATTTGCTTTGCAAGCCAGCTCCACCAGGCTACACGGTGCCGTTGTTAGGCCTCTTTATGTCACCGTAAAGCAAGGTGATCACAAACTTTTTTGTCCACTCACCCAAGAAACCAATCATGGCTTCTTATCAAATCATTTTTATCAAATGCAATGAACGAAAAGGCTTTTCTGAATTCGCTCAAATGATTGATTTCATTTGAAGTGCTGTTGTTTTACTGTTAGAGATTATTTAAATAAAATGTTACTGTATTTTCTTTCGTTGTGAAATAATCACCATTTCCTGCGAATGAAAACGTAACCGTTCTATGTGTTTACATTGCTGAAAAGCAAAGATTTCATGGAATGCAATGCCCATTACCACCTTTATCATTTACTACGCTTCTCATTGATACCCAATGTGTAGCTATTTGAGTTCACCTTTTCCTACATAACAACAAACCAATGGCAATTTGCATATTCAATTCAATGCAATTCGCTATATTTGATCACTCCTTGATAGAGAACATTACACGGTGATAACTTTTAATCACATGGAAACAACTTTTACCGCTTCACTGGCTGCGGCGCCTATAGCGAAGCCAAACTACGTTAAAACGAATTTTAATACCTGCATTACCACAGATACATACGAATTCATTTGGATCAACCTCCATTAAACATACACAATGGACAAAGTCATAGTGTAATGAGAAGTGTTTATATGTTTGGCAAAGTTCCAATTAAATTTTCGCCACAAACAGAGTGCATTAAATAAATGAAGAGCAATGAAAAATCTACAGTAGCCATATTTATCAGCAGAAATGAATAAAATAAAAATTTGCATGCGAAGTCGTTCGCTTTATTGACCTAATAGAAATCATTTCAGTTTGAGGCCGTTCGTGGATGGTAGCTCAGCGTTTTGATTGGAAAATTGACTGAAGACAAACATTGAATCCAAACACTATTTTTGCTTTTTATTCATTATTATTTTTTTGGAATAATTTCTGAAAAATAATTTTTTAATCAACGTTCAAAGACAATGAACATTAACGATGAGAAGATGGCGCATTTAGCAGTAAGTGACAATTTTTTCATTTTTAAGTCCTACTCACTTCACAATACAATAGAGAATCGAATTTGATTATATAACACCCTGAACGCATT